>NW_020527887.1:15000-315000 GCF_003368295.1 Carassius auratus
ATAATATAAATTTATTCATTTATTTATTAATTAATCATTAGCATAGGAGTAAACAATACTCTCAGTGTTTTGTTATTTTAGCCATTAAATAAATAATTTAAAGCTAAACGAAAAAGCTTTATGATTTTATACAGTTTAAATATGTGTTCATCTACTTTTAAAATAATTAAATATATTATTTTTTAAACATATGAGTAAACAATACATTGTTTTTTCGTTATTAAATAAATTATTAACAGCAACAAACAAAAAGCTTTATGATTTTAGGATTTTTATTAAAATATTTTTGATCTAATTAAAATATAAAGAAATAAGGAATTTTAACTTTTTTAATTGTAATTAAGATTTAGATTTGTTTTATTATATATTATCATAATTATTTATTATTTTATTTTAAAATACTTTCAGCAAGTTTTTGTTGCTTTATTTATACAATAATTAATTAGACGAAACACATTAAAAGCTTTATTAAATTACATTTTTAATATTTTAGTTCTAATTTAAAAAAATTAATTTAATATTTATTCATGTTTTTCATTTATTAAACAAATAACATGAGCAAACAATACTTCTAGTCATAAAATCACTTAAAGCAACACACAATAAGTTTTATTATTATTATATATTTATGATTTTGTAATTAAAAAAAATATATAATTACTTTTTTTTTTAATATTTTAATTGTAAATATTTTTTTCTAATGCCAAATCAGTTAAGCAATCAAAAATATGGCCATCATTTTATAATAACATTTTTATATTCTATTTTTAATTATGACTGCTCAGTAATGGTTTGCAGCAACACAAGTGAGCGGTTTCTCAGTGTAGTGTAGTTATGAATGGGAATGAAGGTGTGTGAGGTGTGTAACTCACCACAGGTGTGGATGACACTGAGGTATTTGCGGGTGCCGTGGTAACAGGGGTCACCAAACTCTTGTGTCGAGGCGCGGACCACACAGGAGCGTTTCCCCTGGCAACGTGATGTCATCACCTGCAGAGCCACATCAGACCAGCAGTCTGGAATCACATGACACGTCAGGTGAGAGCTCAGCACACACACACACACACACACACACAATACCACAGACTTTTACTGTCTATATATAAGCTAATTATAACGACTGACATGACTGATTGTACCGAACTGCATTTGTCACTTCCAGCAAATTATGGCCAAGTATGAACCAGTTATTTAACACTAGTTATTTTCACATTGCACCGTGCATTTTTTTTTTACTTCATTTTTAGTTAGAGTTATTTTAGTACATCAGAAGTAAACTAAAAATGTTGTTATTATTAACAAAAACTAAAACGTTAGCTAAAACGAAGCAACATTTTTCAAATCATCCATTGAAATAAAGCTAAAATAGAATCAAATGATATATTAAATGAAAAATAATAATAAAATACTAGCTGAAATAAAAAATAAAAAAATGAAACTAAAAATAACTGAAAAATAACTGAAAAAAGTGAACAAATTAGAACTATTTAGAAATTTAGAAAAAACAAATAAATATGAAAAATCAAATAATAAAATTACCAAAAATATAATTGAATACATTATTATAGTTTTATTAATCATTTTATTTCTATTTTTATATATAGTGTATATCACTTTTAATTTACAGTTTTAGTTATTTTAGTACATCATGTTAAACTAAACTTGGCCACTAGCTGAAATAAAACATGTTTTATATTTTTACTTTATTTCAGTTAAAGTTTGTTTTAGTTCTTAGTTTTTATTTTATTTTATTTTTTTGCTTTAGCAATGAAATATGAACAAGAAGTACCGTCACAGCTCTGCTTAAATATTTTCTTACAAGATTCAAACTGAGTGTGTTTTACTTTCACACACAGAGAACAATGAAGCCACACAGATGAACATCAAACAGATTGAATATACAAGCATGCAGCTTTCTGCAGACAGACGATATGAGACGTGTGTGTGTGTGTGTGTGTGTGTGTACATGTCTGAGCTTGTCGTCCGCCTGTCATTGTGTCTCTAACACTTGATTTCATGGATCTGCAGATGAAGATGAAACTGCAGCCTCCGGTCAAAACAGCAGATGGCAAAATGATCACATAAGCACACAGCGTGTTCTTTTAAAACATACTTGACTTTCAAAATGCCCTGTAATTATATCATTTAGTGAAAGTACTTCAAAGTCTAACCGTATTTTATCTTTAATATGTTGCTATTTCAGTGCTGCTTTTCTTCTAAACTGGAGAGATTTGATGCCGCCAGCTTGACAATCTGATGGTTATTTGATCTTTAAAAGCATTCGTTGCATCTTGTTCACACGACTTCATTTCCCATCGGACTAATCATGCTTTTCAGGAAATTTCAAGAAATTTTAAAAAGTTAGTCAATCAGATTAGAGCAGGCAAGATCCAGAATGTTTTCCAGTTCAGTGTGTGTTCCAAAAAAAAGTGGAAAATATTAATTACATTATCAGTCAATTTTGTTCTTATTAACTAAAATTAAAGATGAAACTATTAAAAACCATTTTTGTTCATTGAAATAAAATAAACTATATGTATTAGATATAAAAAAAAACGTAATTATGAGAGAATAAGAAATGTTGTCTTGGGAATTAACTGACAACTTTTAAGCACTAAAATAACAGAAAAAACTTCAAAATACAAATAAATAAAATAAAGCTAATTAAAACCATCAAGAAATATATATATATATATAAACAAACATGAAAATATTTTCCAAAAGTACATGACAAAATTACTAAATCTTAAGCTAAAATTGATCAAAAATTAAAATTAATAACTTCTAGCATTTAAAATTATATATAAAAATACTGTAATGTAATTTTCATTTATATATTTTGAATGAATTAGAAAAAAAATATTTTATACTATTATGTCAGTTTTTTTTTTAAATACCACTATTTACAAGAACTTATATAACTATATAACTATATATATATATGGGTCTTGATAACTTTTTTAATGGGGGAATAAAATGTTTAGAATGAATTACAATTAAAATAATAAAAAAATTTATATATATATATATATATATATATATATATATATATATATATATATAGATTGTCTGCATCATCTGGAATAATAATAATTATAATACAAAAATTATAAAATGCATATTTTCTAGATGCAATCTGTGCTCAAAAACAAAATGCCACATAAAAAGAACAGTCACACAGGATTATGAGAAAGGTCAAAGTTCATCACCTAGAGCCCCTAACTGGTTAAAAATGCATCTGTCCACTAGTTAGGGGTTAATAAAGAGAATCTGAATGGGTCTGAATGAAACCAGAACCAGTGACAGAAATTCAGAAGTGAGAGAGAGAGAGCGAGAGACAGAGTGAGAGAGAGAGAGAGAGAGAGAGAGAGAGAGAGAGAGAGAGAGAGATAAAGAGAGAGAGGGACAGAAAGAGAGAGAGAAAGAGAGGCACATTTACAGATCCATTAACACGAAGCTGGAGTTCAGCTCAAAGCATCACTCACTGAAGATCTGAGGAGCGGAGACATGTCGTCACTTCACGACTGATGGCTTGAACAAACGTTAGAGGTGAAAGGTCACAGAGTCCTGTTAGTAAACAGAGAGCTGCGCTCTGATAGAGATCTGATTTATGAACTATTTATTGGGCCGTTGACCACAGACCGGGTTCTGTACAGATCTAACAGTCCTTCTGATGCTGAGCTGGAGATCTAGCTCCGGTTGAGTGCGTCCAGAAACTAGATCCACGTGAGAGAAACCCCCCGGGGTCACTTCAGTCCTCCATCACAGACAAATCAGAGTTTACAGCTCTGGAAGAGTTAAACATGAGGTGTGGGAACTGCACAGAAACACATGGAGGACGTGCACTTTGTGTTTCTGTCATGTTGCATTCAACATTCAACATTGATAATAATCAGAAATGTTTCTTGAGCAGCAAATCAGCATATTAGAGTGATTTCTGAAGATCATGTGACACTGAAGAATGGAGGAAGGATGCTGAAAATGCAGCTTTGATCACAGGAATAAATTACAGTTTAGAAAATATATTCAAATAGATAATTTATTTTAAATTGCAATAATATTTCACAATATTACTGTATTTTTGAAAACTTGCAAACTTTTGAATGGTTATGTAAATATAATTCAAACTAACTAATCTGAAGCTCAACATTAAAAACGAATTATGAATTTTGTTAAACAAAATATTTTGAATGTAATTCTAGAGAAAATGTACTACTTCTGAAATAAATAAAAAATCAGATAACCAAAATTCTCTGTGGATGGTGTAAAATATTAACCAATATTATCACAGCTCGCTTGTGATAATGCACTGTATAAAAAATAAATCAATTCCAGTTTCATTGAAAATCAAGGTGCAAGGTCTATCAGTCTTTAAGTTGTGACTGATTTAGTTTGAATGGCTTTAATGACCTTTAACTCTCACAGATGGAGGCTCTTGAGCAGCTTCTGGTGAAACACTCTCAGTCTTCACTTGACAGGACGTCCAGAGAGAAAAACAGACCCCATTAACCCCTGCCACTGAGCCCGGGTTCAGAGGGATTAGTCAAGCACTGCTTAAGAGGGTGGTGCACACACACACACACACACACACACACACACCCACACACACCCACACACACACACACCCACACACACACACACACACACACACACACACACACAAATATACACAATCATATTTACTGCTGCATTTTGCCAAGCAAAGAAAAAAAAAAAAAAAAAAAAACACTGATTAAAGAAATCAAATAGTTATTTCTTACAAATATTGTATCCCATAATAATGCTTTGATATAGAAAGTCATGGTTTCTTACAAAATGTTATTAATTTCATAGCATTTTTGCTTTTGTCAAGGTGAAGAAGTCCTGTGTTAACTGTATTATCCTGTCATCCTCTGAGCCAGATTACAACTACTGTATTTGATTAATTCTCAGCATATTTTCACATGTATGAATAATTCTTATCTTATGCCTAATCCTGATTTCCACTATTTTCAGATCCTTTGAAGTTTGTAAATTAAATGATGCATTTTGAATACTATTTTTTTTCATTCAAACCCAAAACTTTTGACTGCTGACTGCTTTTGTTATTTTGATTTAGTGCACTGAAGCTGATAAATAAATACACATTATTAACATACAGCAGTAATGAAAACAATTCAAATCATAACAAACAATATATAAGATTTTCAATATTTCATCGTCATCGCATCGTCAAGACTTTCACCATCATTCACCGTCACACTTTTTTTTTTTCTCAAGGTGCAGTGCTGTGTAATCATATGAATGCAACATACATTCAACGAAAGGCTGTACTTCTTCCAAAAGATGAATTTTACGGTTGGGAACAAGTCTACAAGAACACTGTGTTTTAATTTGAAGTCTTTTGGTAACTTATTCTTGACATGAATAATATATATATATATATATATAATATAATACTAATAATATAACTTGAACTGGCTGCTGTGTTAACCGTAAACTATGATTAAAAGCTTTTTGTACAAAATTCACTTTCACATGACAATAACCTGCCAATAACCTGCCGATCAGAAGATATTAAACTTGTGAATAAACGGTGTACAAGCAGGTCTCAACCGCATTATCTACTAACAAAACACATTTACTGTAAAACACACATAGAAACAACACAAACCACATCACAAACACTGAAGGAAAGAGTCGAGCTGCAGCCAGATGTGTCCCCCTCAGCTGTGAGTCTGCAGTGAACTGATATCAGTCCACACACACACACACACACACACACACACACACACACACACACACACAGCCTCCAGGAGTGTAAGAGGAGATTAGCTGCTACTCATCTCAAGACAAAAAGAGAGTGATGTTCTCGAACTGAATTTCCTCCCACACATCCCAGACGTTTCCTTGAATTCAAGCATGTTCCTGGCAGAGCAGAACCCTTCAGATACACACACCCATGCCACAAAACAGCCACAAAACCACAGGCTTTTCAGCTTTGATGCTGGAAGAGTAACAATAAGAAAAATGCACAAAGTTTCCTGTGAGGGTTAGGGTTAGGTGTAGGGTTGGTGTAGGGCCATAGAATATACAGTTTGTACAGAATAAAACCATTACACCTATGGGATGAACACACTTTTCACAAAAACAAACGTGTGTGTGTGTGGAAGACGTTTGTGTGATTGCATAAGAGGGACTGATTAAGATTCGAGTTTGTAAACTCTCTAATTATATTCTGTCTTATAAAGTGATCAAACATAGTGTAATATATATATATATATATATATATATATATATATATATATATATATATATATATATATATATTAGGGCTGTCAAAAATAGCGCGTTAATGGCATTAATTAGTTGTTTGTCGTTAATTACGTCAAATTTTTTAACGCATTTCATGCATGTGCAGTGTGACAAATTATTCAGGTTAGGAAAGTCTCGTCGATCTCTGAATTCTCAAGATAGTAAAAAACAGCGGCAAGCGCCGCGACGAAAGCACCAAAGAAGCTTAAGGTTTTACCCCAGTTACTCTCAAATACATTTATGCCAAGCTCGATAAACAGAGACGACTTTGGTAGTTGATACACTGGAGCTTCTTCTTCCTGTTATAGCAGTGATCCTCAAATCTGGCTCGCAAGTTTCATGCAGAGTTTAGCGCAGACTCCAATTAAACACACCTGCCTGTGATTTACTAATGATTCTAAAGACACTGATTAGCAAACTCATGCGTGTTTGATTAGGGTTAGTGTGTTTCACACTGCGCATGCGCAAAACGCCTACATGCAATGCAGCGAAAATTACAGCTGTCTGGAAAAGCATATGCATTTTTACTTGGTTTTACTGGCACTTGAAGCCTTCAGAACGTGAAAATATCGATCCTAAAGTATTGTGGCAGAGCAAATGAACACCTCCCAAAAACAAGAGTGCCCAGAGTGCTGCTTATGTGATTGTGGCGCATGTTTGTGTTTCTGAGTTCATTCTTTCGAGTTTCTCTATGCATAATTTCATAGATATGTGGCTATATTTAACCACTGGTTCACCTAAAACTCTTACACTATCTGTAGTTAAATGGCATGGTTTGATATAGTGCTCAGGTAAATTTGAGTAAATGTTAAACTTTTGAAATTCAGAAAAAAAGAACCACATATTGATGAATTAATACATGAAAATTATGTATCTGTGTCCTGTTATTTATCTTTTGGTATGCATTTCAGAAAAAAAATGGTTAGGATTCAGGTGTAGTTGCAAATAGTGATTAATCATGATTAATCCACTGAAAATTCTGATTAATTTGATTAAAAATTTTAATCATTTGACAGCCCTAATATATATATATATATACTAGTGCTGTCAATCGATTAAAAAAAATTAACTAATTAATCGCAATTTTTTTTAAATTAATCGCGATTAATCGCGATTAATCGCAATTAAAAGACTGAAACTTTTTGGATATGTAAATGTAAAATGTAAATAATTAATGTAAACTCAAGACAAAGAAACTATTTAAATTCAAAATATGATTGTTTATTGGAATTTTTGTTTAACTTGTAACTTGATTTTCTCATGTAAACAACATACCTGCAATAAACCATCAATTTCCTCCAAATTAACTGTTGGCTTGAAAGCCATATTTATTACAGAAATAAAAACACAGGCATGTAAGTACCATTTGAATTTCAAAAAAATCAATGCCAATAAAAAACAAAAATGATTTCCATGTTGAATTCTAAGTGGACTGCAAAAAAATTCCAAAGAATAGTCATTGCCAGTGCTTTAAGTGGCCAGTACGCACAGGTACTCAGTACCGCCACCTCTCCGTGCGCCCAGAACGTGCTTGTAGCGTACCGGTATGCTCATTTGGACATCTGTTTTAATAGAGGTTTTAATCTTTTACCTGCACTGCCGATTTTCAGAGCGCCCTTCACAATGCAAGCTTCCTAATTCATCCCACCCAGAGCAGAAACTACATTACCCATTCACCCTTAAGTTATACAAGTGAATAGCGCATGTGTCGCTTTTCCCACTGTTAAGTGTCAACAACTCAACGTGGCCGGAGAAGGTGTGTGAAACTCGTTGTGAGTTATACTAAAGCAAAATCTTGAGTATTTATTGTCTGATAAACATTAAAAACTGTCTGCGGAGGTTGAGTCGTCCTGCAGCCCCCCGCTGGCTGCTCATTGGCTGCAGCATCTTTTTTCTAAGTTCTAAAAAAATACCTTAGACGGCAAGGCACAAATTTAGATATTCATTTATCTAATTAATCTATAGCCTATGCACAAAGACAATATGATCTTTTTGTTTTAAAGCTTGATGAAGAGAGAGAGCGCAAGTTGCTGCAGCTGAGGAGGACAGTGATGCACGCGTACAGGAGTGATTGACAGTTCGCGGCACTGTGTACAAAAAAATACTCCGCTACACAATTATTTGTTATTTTCGTTTAAGCTTATTAACGTTAGCGTTACAGAAAGGTCTGATTTACGCACTGTTACAGTCATTGTTTTTTTTTTTTTTTTTAAACAATGACATTTGAGTTCATGATTTTAATGTTGCTGTTTCTTGTGGCAGACTAAATGAAGAGTATTGTTTCTTGTGGCAGACTGAAGAGTAATCCGGCAGAGTTTTATACTGAAACTTTCCGTCTAAAAGTCCTTCCTTGGTCTTATCCATATTTCTTTGCACGTTGAACACACATAGGCCACAACTGAAAATAAAAAAAACTGCAACCGCGTTAATTGCGTTAAATTTTTTTTAACGCGTTAAATATTTCAAATTAATCGAATGCGTTAACGCGCTAATTTTGACAGCACTAATATATACATATATATATGTGTGTGTGTGTGTGTGTGTGTGTAAAAATGTTGAATACATATATAACCAATTTGTATTTTATAATACTTTTTATATTAATTCATCAATTCATTTATATTATATCACTTTTATGTAAATATGTTTGATGATTTAACAAGATGTTTGTAACTTAAGCTGGCAGTTGTTGGTCAAAATAATCGGCAAAATAATGTGAATATATATATATATTTATAAATATTTACATTTAACTAAATTAAATTTTATGATGCAAATCTTTTATATAAAATATAAAAACTGTGCACATTAATGCAACACTTATTCAAAAGTTCTCAAAATAAAAAGAAAGATGTGCATTATTCATTGACCAGTCTATTGCATCCTGACTCCTGAAAACTGCACATAATCCAGTCAGATTGGAGATGGTAAACAAGAGTTAGCAATTTAACTACTGCCATCTTTGTGTGTAACATTCATTTGTGTGTAATGGGCAATAAGACTAGAACGGTTTGAGACTGGAACGTATACCCTAAATCCAAATCTATCAGGTATTTTCCACAAGGAATGATTTTGCAAAAAAAGACCTTTAAAAATAAACCTCACATGAGGTCTATATAGCGTGAAGTAGCATAAGTTTAGAGCTGAATCTGGTGAAAATGAGAAATGAGTCTAAGCTCTTACCGACAGACGGCGCCCTCCGGTGGTGTGGAGGACACTCCAGTGTTCCCTGCTGTGTGCGGCCGAACATGGCTGAATAAACCGTGATTTGCATCCCCACCTTACAGCCCAACCGCAGGCGCTCGCCTTCACACACCACTTTACTCTTAAACTCACCTAGAGAGAAAACACACACAGTCATCATGAAATAACATTCACAACTCAAAAAGTTATTTTAAATTGTATTATATCCCAAAATCACAGTTTTTACAGTATTTTTGATAAAACACACACACACACACACACACAAAAACGCGGAAAGTAAACACTGGTATCATTAAGTTTTTACAAAAAATCTCTTCTGCTCATCATAAATACAGTAAAAACTATTTACTGTCATATTGTGAAATAGTATTGCAATTTAAAATAAAAATGTTCTATTTAAATATACTTTAAAATTTAATTTATTAATTATAATCATATTTCACAATATTACAGTTTTTATGGTATTTTTAATCAAATAAATGCAGCCTTGGTAACAATAATTAATAAAAATGAGTACACAACAAAATTACTAAAGAAAATGTTCTAAAATGAAAAAGAAAATTGAAAACAATTCAAAACATCTTAAAAAGAACTATAATAGTTTGTAAATTATATAAAAACAACATCTGGGCAGGACTTTTTATACATTTAATCATGAATAATATGTGTTTGAGGGCTCGGTGATGTCAGCCGAATGTATTAACAAAGAAAATAAAATCTTCATTTCAACTCCACTTTAAAATGAGCTTGTGTGTGTATCTGTAGAGCTTTAACAGACCGAGCGACCCGTAACTGAGGTGCAGAGCTTTATTTTTCAGACTTGCATGAGAGGAAGAACAGAAGTGGACAGATTTCTCTGCTCAGCCACCAGAACACAATAACCTGCTGAAAACAAGCGATGGAGGAGAAAGAAAGTCTGTGTGTGTGTGTGTGTGTGTGTGTGTGTGTGTGAGACTCACTCGGTCTGCACTTGAACTGCACACTGAGGTATTTGCTGACGGTGGGACAGGGGTCTGTCCCAAACAAACGACTGTTGACAAGAACCTGACACGTCCGCCTGTCCTCACATTCATCCAGCATCTTCTGCAGGGAGACAGACAGACAGCATGCTTTTATTCAGGTTCATACATTCCATGCCTTTTCATTTTCCCCGCAGTAGATTCCTTCCCTCCAGCCAGAAAAACAGCGAGTGTAATTTTACTCTGTACGTGTGTGTTTACAGCGTGTGGTTTTAGCGAGTGTGCAAGTGTAAATCACGAGTGTGTGTGCTGTCAGAGACACCGCTGTTTAAACCAGCTACTGTCACATAAATCAGATTCACACACACTTTCATCAGCCATGTCTGGATATTAAATACATTTAATGCACAAAAACAAAACACAGCCT
Organism: Carassius auratus; assembly: GCF_003368295.1. Taxonomy (NCBI): domain Eukaryota; kingdom Metazoa; phylum Chordata; class Actinopteri; order Cypriniformes; family Cyprinidae; genus Carassius; species Carassius auratus. Next base: position 25,885 of record NW_020527887.1, read on the forward strand.
CATTATGATACTGTGCAACACACACTGTAAATTCAGACTGTACACATTCACAAGAAAGAAGATTTGGAAACATTTGAATCTACTAAAGTCAACATGAAAAAGTTTTCACAACCATTTTACTTCTTTATTCTGATTTATTTTTGAGTGCAACATAAAGATATGCAACAAGAAAAAAAGATTAATTCATCTGGGGCTGTTCTTGTTAAAATTAAAACTATTAAAAACCATTTTCATGTATTGAAATAAAGCTACAATTAGGAATATTAGATGAAACACTTAAGACTTAGGGAAAAAAAATTAAAAAATAACAAATTTGAAAAAAAGATGAAAATGAAAATAAGAAACAGAGTCTTGGCAAGTGAACGAAATTTAAGTTGAAGTACTAAAATGACCTAAACTAAAACCGAAATAAAAGATACAATTAAAGCTTAATATATATATATATATATATATATATATATATATATATATATAATACAATTTCAAAAGCACAAAACTAAATGAAACTTAAAAAATAAAGTAAAATGAAAGCCAAAGAGAAATATTTTAAAAAAATAAAAATTACAAAAGCACAAAACAAAATTACAAAAACTTAACCTTAACTGAAATGTAAAAAAATTAAGTTAAAAGAAATATACAAATATATATAATTCATATAAACATAAAAATATAAAACAAATATATAATAGGAATATTTAAATGACAAAAGAAACTAAAAACATAATAATAATAACAATAACAATAATAATAATAATAATAATAATAATAATAATAATAATAATAATAATAATAATAATAATAATAATAATATGAAAACTGAAATCTAAAAATAAATATTAATAAATAGTATATAAATAATACTAAATGAGATTTCTTATCACTATTTACCTGCAAGGATGTGGACACATGACAGGAAGTGATGTCATGCAATGAGAATGTTCCAGCACTGCTGTAAGGGGAAGAGCACTGAGGTGAGTGGGCGGGGTCTGTTCTCCCGTAGAAAGCCGATTGGATGGTGATGGAGGTTCTGGGCGGACAGTGAACAGTCAGGAATTCTCCGTCACACGCCTGTTCGGTGTAATTCCTCAGCACACTCGACAGATAACCTTCCACGGAAAGAAACAAACACATCCATAAGATAATCCATCCATACACATCCATGATCATCTCACATCTCATCAGCAAATTCTGAAGAAAACTGGATTTGCAATCAGTCAATGATATGTGTCCCTATGTCGTTGCTAAGGTCTATATTAAATGGTTCATATTAGACAAAAACAGTACGGTTCAACGTTTGCTTTCAGTTTCTGTTTATGCAGCTGCAACAAAGAAAGTGTTTTTTCCTGACAGTTCAACTCCACAGCGGAAAGAAGCCATTCAACATCGCTTCCGTGTTGAGTGAATGATGTCAGTTCTGTTTGCCAAAGGAATAATGGAAACACACACACACACACACACACACACAAAGCACTAAACATTACCTCAATATACACACAACTAGCCCAGACCTGCAGGGACCAGACCACCAAAGCCTCTAACACACACACACACACACACACACAGGGGCATGGGGACATATTACAGATTTATGAATAAATTGAAAGTAATGTTTTATATATATAATGCATTAAATGAATTATTTATGTAAGAATGATTGGGGTAAGTAACATTTTTAAAATGTTTTTTAAAGAAGTCTTCTTATTCTTACAGAAGCTGCATTTATCTGATCAAAATACAGTAAAAACAATAACATTGTGAAATATTATTATAATACAAAAAGTTAATAGTACATTTTATATTTGAATGCAATTGAAAATGTCATTTATTCCTGTGATCAAAGCTGTATTTTCAGCATCATTCCTCCAGTCTTCAGTGCCACATGATCTTCAGAAATCATACTTATATGCACATTAGCTGCTCAAGAAAAAAAACTGATTTCTATGAATGAAATTTTTTTTTTTTTTTTTTTGCCACGGAGAACAAAAAAAAAGAAAAGAAATTGTGTTAATCTCAAACAGATGCTAATCATAAAATGTGATCTTAAGAGGCAATACAAAGTACAATAAAGTTGCATTGCACTATATATTTAAAATAGGAAAGAAAACACGGTGCCTATGTGTGTAATGTTGAGGAGTTTAAATGAGCCTCAGATAAATGTCACACAGAGCTACTCGAACGCACTCATAATGATGTGCTTCAGATGAATGAATTATCAAATAACAATGTAATACAGCAGAGGCCTGTTCTCCTGCTCATGAAAGGAATGCTCTAGAATCCACTCGGGATTCCTCCGAGAGCTTACGGCTTTCCGAACACAATCCCTCCTGCTATTGTCCTCAGACAGAAGCCAACATTCCAGCCGCTGACTGACAGCTCCTTTCACCAATCACAGCTCAAATGACAGACAACACCTGCGTGAGATCTCCAATCAGAGAGCGGCCTCTAGGCCAGCGATTACACCAACGTGAAGCGCTTTAAAGCAGCTCAGGTGAGGTTTACCTGAACACAACACAATAAACTGAAGATGAGAACAAAACCCGGTCGAAACAGAGCCACTGTTACAGTGAACAGAGAACCGTACAATCATGATTCCTCTGAAAAATCGAAACAATTCAAACTGACAACCAAACTATTTGTATAATTCATAAAGTATAAACTTTATAGTATATATATTATATACTCTCTATATATTTTTTTTCAGTTTTACTTATTGTCATTTTATTTAAACATTTTTAAAATATTTATAGTTATCTTTATATTATTTTATAAAATAAAACTAAATAAATCAATTAAATATTTTATTTTCCTATTTATTTTATATTTATTTCAGTTTATATTTAGTAATTTTATCACCTTTAAACATATCTTATATAACTAACATGTTTAATTTTGCAAGTTATTATAATTATTCAGTCACTGTCCCTTTCTATTTTCTGATCCAGTTTTTTTATATATAATTGCCTTCAATTAAATTCTGTGATTCATGTCAAATAATGAGTTAAGATGATGTTACAAGATCAGTTCCATTCACATTTTTATTCCTTTTCATTTTGAGTTTTAGTAATTTGATGTGCTTTTTTTTAAACATTTCTGTTTAGCTTGATTTATATGTATTCAGCTTATATTAGTTTAGTATGATACACTATTGTTACATGACTTTTTTCAAGTGGAACCCATTTACAATTACTTATTTTTCACTTCTAATTTCTATCCCAGTGTTTTTAAATAATTTTATGTCCAATAATGAGTCAAGAGGATGTTACAAAGTTATAATAGATCTATGCCAAGCTGAGTGCATTGCATTGTGGGATAGAGTGTTACTGCAAAAATAGTATGACAAGCAAGGGACTACTAGAGACGGCTATTCAGAACAGAGCCTAAAAAGAGGATGAAATGGAGAAAGTGGAAGTGACATGTCATGTGCTCAGTCATGTGATGTGAGGGGGTAAAAAGGGGGTCGTTTATGCAGTGCCCTAAAACACAGGAACCAGATGAGAGATGGTCTGTAGGAAAAGACAGAAAGCTGGCCGTGTGTGTGTTAGTTGTGCTGGAGTTTCCCTTGCTGCTTCATATTTTTGTGGAAACAGTGATATGTTTTTCTCAGGATTCTTTTATGAATAGAAAGTTTTGAAAAAAAATATATATATTTTGTAACTTTATTCAAAATGTCTTTGCTGTCACATTTGATCAATCTAATGCATTCTTTCTGAATAAAAGTGTGAATCTATTTTGAACAGTATGTAAGTTCATTAACACGTGCATTTAATGTGCCAAGGGCCAAGCGGAGCGGATAATCGTTTTCAGTCCTCAGAAAGTCTTTACTGTAGCTTTAACTCACTGGAGCGGCACTAAAGCACCTCTACCCGCCGCCGGTGATAATTTTGGAAAATTATAGAGCGGAGTTTAACATGAGAGAGGAGATATTGAGAAGGAATTCCCTCAAAACCCAAACGCAGCTGTGAAGAGAAGATCTCCAGCCAACACACCCTGAACCACACGACGAACACACTGCACTCACATCAACACTCAAAATAAGATGATGATTTAGTTTATAACTGCCATTAAACCCAGGATAACCTCACGTGACCTCAGTGAACAGGAAACACACTACAGTGTGTGTGTGTGTGTGTGTGTGTATAATGTCATGGGTATGACACAGGTATTACAAGGAGAGGGTGACTTATGAGGACCCAATTTTCAAAACACTTATAAATCATACAGAATGAGTTTTTTTTGAGAAAGTAAAAATACACAGAGTTTCCTGTGAGGGTTAGGGTTAGGTGTAGGGTTGGTGAAGGGTGATAGATTATATAGTTTGTACAGTATAAAAACCATTATGCCTATGGGATGAACACACTTTTCACAAAAACAAACGTGTGTGTGTGTGTGTGTGTGTGTGTGTGTGTGTGTGTGTGTGTGTGTAGAGAGAGAGAGAGTGTGTCAACATGGCACTACAACAGAGATTAGTAACGGCTAATGAATTAAACACAGAGATCAGCTGAAGGAGCTTAGATTAGATATAAGTGTTTCAAGGAATATTTCACCCAAAAATAATGTACAAAATCTCTTCCTGAAGAACACGAAAAAGTCAGTTGGTGCCTCGGTTAGCTCAGAGAAGCTGTCAGTCTCAGCTGTCAATCATGATGTCACACTCCCGTTTTTACAGCATCACATGACTAACTAAAACCAAACTTATTTAATTAATGAACACCCTAACTTACATCAGTGTGTACTCACTGCTCTGTGTGTGTGTTCACTGCTGTGTGAATGGTCACCATACTTGGCTGTACAGTATGTCACGTCACTTTCACTTTTTTTCACTTAACAGGCAGTGATGTAGAAACGGTGGGCGGAGCTAAACAGACAGTAATATATATATATATATATATATATATATAAAACCACACTATTACACACATTCCACAAGCTGTCGTTCAAGATACTGTATGATAAGCTTCAATATAAGCCGTTTTTAGACTAAGGAGAAAGTTTTGAGTTTTAAAAATTACTGGATGTTTTTAGAGTACATGACCTCTTATATGTCAAAAGACCAAAGGAATTTGATTTCTCAGTTCATGACCCCTTTAAGAAAAAATAGAGTTGAGTTTTGAATGTGCAGTTTAAATGCATGTATATCGGAAACCACACAAAATAATAAACCAGAGCGTAGCAAAGAGGAAAAAAATAGTGATTTGATGGCAATTTTTCTCTATGAGTGAGAGAGTTTTAAAGGACCAGGATGTGATCAACTAAACAAAAGCTCCTTGTTCTCCTCTCTTCTCCAGCTCTGCTGTGAAGGAGACCAGCTCTCTTCTCTTTTTCTGCTTCTGTTTTCTCTCATTGCTTATTTATATATTCATCTAAACCTTTCCTTTGTAAAAATGTGAATCTGTAGATGTGTAACAGCTGATAGAGCGTTCCTTTAGCATTCCCACTCATATCAGCAGCTCTGCTCCAATATAACATCATATCATAAACATCTACAATAAAATAACGCACAAATATTTATCTAATCAGAATACACTGCACCTTTTAAACTCGTGCTGTAGTTACAACTATCAGCATGTTAAGCGATGTTGGATAATGAGAGAAACAAAGCTGATATTTCTGCAGCACTATAGCATCCGCAAATAGATGTTAAAATAATGTATTTATATACACTGTATAGCAAATTTCCTCAAAAGTTTTAGAAAATCTCATAAGTGTCTTAAACTCTGCTCAGATTGGCCAAGATCCTTGCAATCAAAAAATCTCTTATCAGATTCTTCCAAAATCACAATGATGTGATCTTTATAGGGATATGCAATGCCCATGTCATTATACACATTTGTGTCCTCATAAACCATACCAGTACACACACACACACACGTTTGTTTTTGTGAAAAGTGGGGCCATTCCATAGGCGTAATGGTTTTTATAATGTAGAAACTGTATATTCTATGGCCCTTCACCAACCCTACACCATACCCCAACCCTCACAGGAAACTTCGCATTTTTACTTTCTCAAAAAAACTCATTCTGTATGATTTATAAGCGTTTTGAAAAATGGGGACATGGGTTATGTTCTCATAAGTCACCCTCTCCTTGTAATACCTGTGTCATACCCATGACATTATACAGAGTTGTGTCCTGATATGTCACAAAAATATGCCCACACACACACACATGCACGCGCACACACACACAGGTTTCCATGTCTCACAGGCTGTTTCAAAATCCTACCCCTAACACAAAACTTTCTGAATTTTTGGATTTTCCAAAAACTGCATTCTGTAAGATTTATAAGCTCTTTTTCTCATGGGTCCCAAAAAATGTCCCCAGCAAGGTCCAAATTTACAGGTTTTTCTATCCATACAATATAGGAAATAACAAGACCACACACACACACACACAGTTCTGTCATAGACATAACAACCCAAGCACGGGATGTGCTCAGACACAACTCACCTCTGTGTGTGTGTGTGTGTGTGAGGTGTTTTGATAAAGTGCTCAACATACGTTATGTGTCTGTGATGGTATGCGACACTTATCAAAACTAGATCATTTCATTTTCTGAAGAAAATGTGTGTGGTTCTTACCTGAGCAAGCTCACTGCAGCAATGCTTAGTATTTCAGAGGTTCATACGCAGTTGTGTTCTGATGTGGTTGCCAGTACATCGCTGTTTAGGGGTTTTCTAGCTGGTTTCTAAGCGACTGCTTACTGCTCAAATGAGTCCCTTCTCTAGTCAATATTCTGGTCTCTAGATAGGGCTTAAGAACATCCTTCAATGAAGGTTTTTCACCTGTTTTCCAGCACACCTCTCCTCAACCAGTCAGATGATTTTAGGAATCATTCACATACAGTACAGGATGATTTCAGGCTTTGGGGTTTATTCCAACTCCACAGTCATAAATCAAACCCTATATATGAACAGTAATGATTGTGCTGCTTGATTTGGCAAACACTGATAATTAATAGCACAATAAAGATAAGTGTGTATCTGAGAGAGGTCCAGATGTGAAAAAGGGGCTTGGTGTTTGGGTAAGGGGGTCTTTTCTACAAACAGAAGGCAGTGGTTTCATGTTCCACCTCCGGAACAAAGATCCTGAGAAAACACACACACACACACACACACACACACACCTCTAACCTATAGGCTTTCTGAATTACCAAGGTTTTTAGAGCGCCCCTCATCTCAGCTAAACTCTCTCTGATTTCAAGCATTTACTCTCTTCCAGCAGCGAGATTTTTCCATCTTGGCAGCGAGAGACTGGACTCGTTTTGGTGACAGATGAAAAAATACAATCAATTTTGCCAAAAATATTTACACTTTCACAGACAGTCCAAATCAGAAGCAGGGTTACTATAAAAAGCCATTTTCGTTAATTTAAATAAAATAAATGTTAATAGAAAAATAAAATATATTTAAAAAAATGCAACATCTTTATCATTGAAATTCAGTTTAACTAAATATTAAACTGTTTAACTAAATATTAAACTAAGTACTAAAATAACTAAAAAATTAAATACATTTATTTTGTATTAATAAAAACTAGGCTTATATGAAACAACACTGATTTGAAGCGAACCCTACTTACTTAATTCATATTCCAGGTCTTTAAATAGTGCACATTATTAAACATTAAACAAATATTTAAACAACAATTTGATAATATTAAATTAAATTATACATTTTAATTAACACATTTATTGTAAAAAATTATTATAATATATAAACTGTTTTAATTCATTATTAATTCACAAACCAAGATTCAGATGCATAAAATTAAGTTGTGCCCTATCCTTACAACTAAGTATTCAATTTCACTTGGAAACTTTTTTGTTCTGATATTACTACTTTTTTTTTATTATTATTATTATTTTACACATATCTATCAGATACTCTGCTCATTCCTTCCGTAAAACATTTTTACAGTGAAGAAAAGTAGCTTAGTGCACACTTAAAGGCTATTTCATGCTGACTTACAGACTGAAGCACATGAACGACAGTACGACGGACAGACAGACTGACAGACGTTCTTCTCCTCGTAATGGTGTACTGGGATCATCAAACAGTTTGACCTCAGTTGACCTCCTGACCCTTTAACAGCCACACATCCCATTCAGCACCTCAGTAAGCTCCGCCCTCAGCTTTATGAGCACGTTCACTGTAGTTAAAACACACACAATGAATCTAATTGTGTGTGTGAAGCTAATTAACCAAGATATAAAAACAGCATACACACAAAGGCACAAAGTTCCTGTAGGACAGATGTACAGGCCTGTTGCCTGGCAACAGATGCTCCGTCTCTATCAACAGCTGTCAAGCACCTGTCAATCAAACGGACATTCCAGAGTGTGTGAGTCCGTCAGAGTCACAGGACAGTCCCGTGTGACCCGACAGAACAACAGCTCTGTGTGTTCGGCTGAAAAGAACCAAAGATCTTCCACATATGTCTTGCGTTGACAGGACAGTGCAGTCATATTAGGGTGAACCTCACAAAAGCAAGTCTTTTTCTTTTGTATTATATAAATTAATTTCCCTCACAATTCTCATTCTTGTAATGTGTCCTGTTATTGTGGTTATTGTGGAGTCTTGTTACTTTGATATATTTAAACCATTCTTGCAAATTTGTTTCGATTTAAATCAGCAGAAATTAAAAGGCAGAACAGTAAATACTACCAAATTTTTTACAATTTAATAAAGAAATCTTTTCTTCGCATGAAAGTAATGACACACGGAAATAAGTGCAAAAATAGACTCGTTTTTTTATTTAATATATAAAATCTATATGTATTTAAATCACCAAGTTTTGTTTAAAATTTTTAATAATAATTATAATAATATATTTTTATGTCTATAGTTTTTATGACTATATTAGTTTTTGGCTATTTTAGGAATTGTTGTAGTTGAAATAAAGTAAGCTTATATTATTTTATTATAGTATTTTATTTCAGTTAATGTTTATTTTATTTCAAGTAATGAAAATGTTTTAGTTTTGCAATAATAACCCTGAAATAAATAAATAAACTAACAAACACACTCAGACTATAGTTATTATTATTACTATAATTATATATATATTTTTTAAATATCCTGACATGGCTTTAACAGGTTTTGTGAGATTCACCCAGTAAAGCTATCTTCTTTAAACCTGCTTTGAATCTGTTTGTATTGTGTAAAGCAGTATACAAATAAACTGTCAATGAAGGTCCAGTTGTGGTACTCAAAGAAACATGATGTTTATTTCCCATCCAAAGCAAAGCTGTGCACATTTAAGTGAATTAAGAAGAAAAATGCAAACAAAATTATATTAAAAACAAACACAGAATGCAATCACATACTGAGATCTGTCTTCACTCAGCACATCACAACTGTTTCTGGTCAATTCATCTCTGTTATGTCCTTAATGTCTTCACTGACCAAACACAACCTCCATAAACTACAGGGAAACTAGGCCTATTCAAGCAGTGAAGATGATGTAGATCTTCTCATCGTGCTTCAAAAGACATAAAACAGTCTAAATATGCACAGCAATCAGTGTTCATGAAATCAGTGCTCAATGCATGAAGCATGCATATTTAATACAAAGGGGCTCAAAATACATTATGTTGCTTCAATTCAACGTTTAATAAAATTCCAAATTGTTACACTGATAATATAATTAGGCCTATATAAAGCAAATGTTAAGTTTTCTGGAAAACAGAAGCATTCTTCGTGAATTATTCACTCTTTTGGACCCACTGTATATATTAACTGTATATTAACAGTGGGCGCTTTCTCTTTGATCGCGTCGGTCACGGAAGTTCCCGCGAAAGAATCTGTTACAATGTTTCTATTTCATATTTAAGTTCCCGCGAAAGAATTTGTTACAATGTTTCTATTTCATATTTAAGTTCCCGCCAAAGAATCTGTTACAATGTTTCTATTTCATATTTAAATCTCCGCGAAAGAATATGTTACTGTTTCAATTTAATATTTACGTAATAAACACGCATATGTCATATCAAAACCTCAACAATGCATGAAAAAAAACAACTTTAAATGTAAAAAAAAAAAAATGTCAAAATGCGAAGCTAAGAATTTCGACTAATCGCGTGTGAAACTATTGAAATTTTAAACGGATAAATGTGATACATATGTGATAAGGTATAATTACACAAACTCTTGTAGGTGAGGATGGTGGTTAGTACCTGAGAACTCTTGTGAAGTCTTAGTGAAGCCAGTCAGACACGAGATTCCCAACAACAGCAGTGAATATGAGACATCAGGGAAAAACATCCTTAAATGTCCCATCAGATCCGATGATTCCCGAGAGGATCAGACCGCGGGACGTGGAGTGATGCCTGATTCCATGACTCCAGTCTGGAGACACGAGAGAGAGTGAGAGAAGAACAGCACAGAAGATCTGAGAGAGAGAGAGAGTGAGAGAGAGTGTGTGTGTGTGTGTGAGTGTGTGTGTGAGAGAGAGAGAGAGAGAGAGAGAGAGGGAGGCAGAAATCCTCATGGTCCCAAAGTCCCTGAATTTCAAGCTCACTGCTGATGATTCGATTCAATTCATTAAATCTTTAACGGTAACTACCAATATACTATTGTATTAAATTTTATAGTAACAAAGTGTTTCATAATAATATCAAAAGATTCCAAAACCAAAACATTTGAATCTTAAAGGCACTGTAGCCTACACCTAAAACAAGATCTATTCACCGTCAGGTTATTCCTATCCCGTGTGATTACCAATTTCATATACATATATATACATACACACACACACACATATATATATATATATATTAGGGGTGTAACGATACGCGTATTCGTATTGAACCGTTCGGTACGACGCTTTCGGTTCGGTACGCGGTACGCATTATGTATACCGAACGGTTCGTTGGAGTATTTAATTATATTTGAAAAAAAAAAAAAAAAGAGAGAGAGAGAAATATAATGATATGCGTTCAACAAGGTAGCCCAATAACCCAAACAACGTAACAGGCAACGCCCCTGACACTCCCGAAGAAGAAAAAAACACCATCTTATATGTTTATGTTAGGCTACTCAGCAGGCGCTCGCTCACTCAGCACGCGCTGAAGGCTCGTTGCAAAATAGCCAATGCGTTTAACAGACTACAAATGAGAAGATCCTCCAATAACCAACAGGTCTGGTGTTTGGGTGCACTTTGGATTCCCTTTAAGCTATAATGGTGATGGCAAGAGAGTGGTTTCCTTTCCAAAGCGCTTGGGCAGAAGCGCTCATGAGGCGTCTGTCTTTGCTAAGCAACAATGACGTGCTCTCTCCATGAGACGCGGAAATTTCAGCGAAGGATAAATGGATTTGCAGCTCTAAAAATCGCTTGCAGTAGCTCTGCTACTAAATTTATTTCAAAATTGCAATCCATATACAACTATGATCAGCTGATCCTTCATCTTGGCTGAGCTCTCAACGTTGTTACGGGAAAGGATGAAGCTGATTGGTTGGTTCTTGTCACATGACCCGCGGTGCGCTTGCGGCATTCTGAAAAGTTGAGATGTTTTTACATTTTGCTGTATCTAAAACGTATCGAACCGAACCGAACCGAACCGTGACATCAGTGTATCGTATCGAACCGAACCGTGAATTTTGTGAACCGTTACACCCCTAATATATATATATAGGTTCTGTATGCCATGCAATGTTTAAACCGGACACAGGTGTTATATTGTATTTAATGCTGTCAGGAAGTGATGGTTTTATAATTATTTAACACCGTGATAAATGACTGTAATCGTACTGAAGATACCTAATTACACTCAAAATAAGGGAAACGACAAGATAACCTACAATAGAGACTTCGTGTAGAGTAGTATACAATAGAATATTATAGAACACTGGATAGAAATGTGATCGCCATACCAGACTACAATGACAAACTCTCCGTTTCTCCAGAGCTTTAGAGACATCTGCTGGCCAGTATGAAGAACTGCAGCAACTCCTCTTCATCAAATAAAACATTTGATGCACTTACATTTCTCTGCCATTTCTATCAGTTTTCAGGGCATCTGTTTCATTTTACTGTATACTGTCTTTATCAACACTGTTTCGGTTTCATGAATTCCTTGTTTCTTTTATTGTTCTACTGTTTAATTTACCAGAAAAGCCTATATTAGGGCATGCTGTCACAAAAGGTCAACATGTATCATTAGGAACTTCTATATCGGTTCATGTGCAATAACAGTGTAATAATACATTTAATAGCTTTTTCTTGCAGTCAAGATTTTAATGTTTGAGTCCATACCGCAACTGACTTTCAAAAACAAACACGCTGAGAAATATTCATTGCAGTAGAAATTACAAAAACATTCCTGTAGCCTGAGAACATAGGCTTGAATGAGCATTGCACACTCCAGTACTCACCTGAAGAGCTTGTGGTTTGAACATTCACACCTTCATTCATGCAAACAGACACAAAGAACCCAGAGCTGCCATCTCAGATGTATTTAATAAATTAAAACAAGGTACAAAAAAGAAAAAACCTAATGTACATTTGTCTCTGTCTCTCCCTTTGCTCTCACTCTGTGACTCACTGGTAAACGAACATGATAGAACAGCCCTCGGCCACTGATTATGACACATTCTGGGCCCGTATGTAACGCAACACACATGCTACATGTCGGCTAGGAGCGGGGCGGAAACGAAGAAGAGAGAGAGAAATGTGATATGTGTTTACAGAAATAGTTCATCGGAAAAATGCAAATTTGCTGAAAATGTACTCACCCTCAAGCCATCAAAGATACAGATGAGTTTGGTTCCAAACAACTGATAAAAACATCACAACAATCAAAGTAATCCATACCACTCCAGTCTATCATTTAATAACTTCTGCATGTTTAGATGCTTTACATTAAACATTAAACTGCCGTTTCTGACCAAAATATTAGCCCTTAATCCATAATAACCCAACAAAATTTTTGAGTGTTTTTACTTAAACAGTGCTTGATCTGAGGAAACAATATTATGGATAGAGGAAACAAAAGTTTGAAGTTAAAAATGCCTTGATGGATTTGTTCCTCACAAAAATGCAGCTTTTCACTTCAAAAGTCATTTAATGATGGACTGGAGTGGTGTGGATTACCTGTGTATTATTGTGATGTTTTTATCAGCTGTTTGGACTCTCATTCTGACGGCACCCATTCACTGCAGAGGAAGTGATACAATGCTACATTGTTTCTTGTGAAGAAACAAATTCATCTACATCTTGGATGGCCTGATGGGGAGTAAATATTCAGTACATTTAATTTTTAAGCTATTTTGTGTGAACCATTCCTTTAATAAATTTTCAAATATAGGTTGTATGCATGCTGGGACCATTCTCTGTATGCAGGTACGTTCCTTTAATGAAACACGAAGAATTTCTAAAGAAACATTTACAGGTTAGGAACATCATGATGTTGGGTAAATGATGACAATTACATTTTTTTGACTGAACTATCTTAGTGCTTCGCTCTCTCTCTTATTCATTGCGTAACACCCAGTATCAACTAGTCACCAAATATGCTGCTAACTTTCAATATATAGATATTTTAGTTTCAAAAATGTCCACAACATTTTGGCAGAAACGATTGTTAGAGGTTAAACAGACAGAGATATAGAGGACAGATCTAAAGCCACAGAGAAAAATCAGTCTGTATTGGTCCCTCTCTCTGCTAGCAGCACACGGACTAGTCACCCCACAGTTTACTAGATTATGTGTATTTATTTATATATGTTTTTTATTTCAGTATCTTCAAAATAACAATAAAAAACATTCAACTAACACTATTTCTTTGTTCAAAAGGATGCAAATCATCACAAGCAAAACAGCCCAAGAGCCACGGAAGATCAAACGTGGGAGAATCAAAGAACGGTTTACAGCGGACATGCTGTGAGATGTGGGGAGGGGAGATGTCGCCCGTTCAGAACGCCCTACAGACACCCCAAAATCCAATGAGAGAGTGGATGAGAGAGAGAGAGAGAGAGAGAGAGAGAGAGGGAGCGAGAGAGAGAGAGAGAGAGAGAGCGAGAGAGAGAGAGCGAGCGAGGACAAGTTGGAGGAAGATCCCGACTCCCAGATGGTCAGTTCTGAGATGGTGTCATTCGCATCGCAGTGAGGGCTTCTGGGAGTTGCTGTTTTTGGGTTTCCTATCACTCTGTTTCTGTACGAGCGATGGATCAGTAGCCCGCGGCGTATTCAGTTCCGTGAAGGCCGCGGCACACCAGGGTGAACTCCTTCACAATATCTTTGACTCGACGCTTATTCAATCGCTCCCTGAGAGGATGTGGAAATAAATATCATCAACACATATATTAATATAATAATACAATTAACACCTTATATACATTTACAATGCTACAAAAGATTTCCATTTCAAATAGATGTAGTAGATTCATCAAAGAATCCTGAAAAATGAAAGACGTATCGGGGTTTCTACAAAAAATATGAAGCAGCACAACTGTCTTCAAATGTTTCCTGTGCATGTGGAGGATCAATGATGCTGAGAATCTGAAGACTGGAGTAATGATGCTGAGAATCCAGCTTTACATCACAGAGATAAAATTTAATTATAGAGACAACATTTCTATTACTGTTTTTACTGTAGTTTTGATCAAATAAGTGCAGCCTTGGCGAGCATTCTTCGAAAATAATTGAAAAATCATAAAAAATGTGTATTGTTAATTAGGAATCAGAATCCTGAAGGGCTTAAATCCAAGGAATTTGTCTTGGTGACAGGAGCTTCCAGAGCAAAGAAAAAAAGTACAGACATAGTGCAGACATGCATATAAACTGACATGCATACAGTATATAACAGTGTTGGGGAAAATTACATTTAAAAGTAATGCATTACAATATTGAGTTACTCCATAAAAAAGTTAACTAATTACTTTTTTATGGAAAGTAATGCATTAGATTACTTTTGTGTTACTTTTTAAATCTGGACAGGGCTTGCCCGTTTGTCTTTAAATAAAAACACTTTTAATTTACCAGAATTTTTTTTTTTTTTTCACAATTTTGCATATTAGTATGGTTGAACTGGATCATCAAATGTCAGAAGCAAAGACATTGGTTTATAGAATTGCATAAATACATAAAATATATTGGTTTTGTTTAACATTTTATTATTGCATGTTTGCATCGAGTTGCATTATTTTTATTAATTGTAAGTAATACTAAATCTGTGTGTGTTTTTTTTTTTTGAGTGAGATTAATTAATACATATTTAGATTTATTTCAGAGCTACAGTAACAGATTTTTGAATCTCAACACGAGGACAGGAGAGCTGTCAATCAATAAATGTAGTCACTCAGATATCTCACGTTACCCCCAACACTGTACAATAAAATGAAACATAACACTAATAATATTCATCTATCCAGAATGGTCAAATGGTATACATGAACCCATCTCACCGGAGCACCTGTTGGCTGAACGTGTCTTTCTGCTCGTCAGAGACGCGTGAGGATGGGAAGCCCGGTGAGCGCAGAGCTTCTTTGAGCCACACCGTCAGCAGAGCGAAGCAATGCTTGTTCAGACAGAAGAGCACCTCTGCAAACTGGTCCATCAGACCGCGGGACGACTGACCACCGATGGCCTAATGAAAGAACAGAGTATTCTTTCTTTTTTTTTTTTTCATTACTCAACAACCACCATATCTTGTGCCCCTCTGGTGAAAAGTTGCAAGCTCACCTCCAACACAGCCAACAGGAGGAGTTTACCATTTTCCTGCACGACCTGACCAACAGGAGGAACGTCTGCGCAGTGTGATATTAGTTCCGTCTGCAGTCAACGCAAATAAAGGGATAATTCAATATTACACATCACTATGGTTTACAAAAACTGGGTAAAGTTTTGTGAAAGAAGTCTCTTACGCTGACCAAGGCTGCATTTGTTTGATCAAAAATACAGTAAACACAACAATATTGTGAAATATTGCTACAATTTCAAAGAACTGCGTTCTATTTGAATATATTTTAAAATGTAATTTATTCCTGTGATATAAATTCAGAATGTTATACCTCCAGTCTTCAGTGTCACATGATCCTTCAGAAATCATTCTGATATACTGATTTTTCTGCTTAGGAAACATTTCTGATTATTATCAATGTTGAAAACAGTGCTGCTTAATAATTTTGTGGAAACCTTGGTACACCACAGAATCAAAAGTGAGGCCTTTATAATGTTTCTTTAATACAATTATACTGAAACAGATGCATCATGGTTTCCACAAAATATGAAACAGCAAAAACTGTTATTGTTAATTTTTAACATTAATGATAACAACCATTATTAATTATTGAGCACCAAAAATAATTGATAATACTTGAGCAGCAATCAGCATATTATTATGATTTCTGAAGATCATGTGACACTGAAGACTGGAGGAATGATGCTGAAAATTCAAATAAATAAAGCAGTTACTTTAAATTGTAATCATTTTTGGAAATGCTAGTTTCCTAGTGTATTTCCCATCAATAAATGCAGTCTTGGTGAGCAGAAACACTGTAATTATTCCAAACATTTGACCAGTAGTGTGCTGTGCTCTTTGTGTGAATAATAAGTAAGGTTGTTGTGACAGCCTCTAACTTACAAAGAAAAGGCAGGTAGATTTGACTGTCGGGGCTTCTGGGAATTTCAGTGACAGCACTCCTACAGCCGAAACACAGCGGCATTAGAGAATACCCTTTTTTAAATATTACAGAGATATTCACACATATTCATTCATGGTTTCAACATTTTAAACAGACTTACCACAGTGAAACACTGCTTTCACATCAAGACTCTCTGATAAGAATAAATCGGGCTTCCGTTTGAGGGCCTACGAATCAGACAGAGCCAATGAACAAAGCAAATGATTCAAACCCCGCCCCTGGAACCCTGTCAATCACTCCTGTGCCCCGCCCACCCTCCATCGCTCACTCCCTACACCTGTCTAGCTCTAGAAAATCAACCAAAGATACATTTTCAATGAAAACAGATCAGGTAAGTAAAAAATCAACACCAAAGAAACTAAAATACTGAAATTTAACTCAATAGAAACTAAAGGTAAGATGGATTCTTCTATGTTTAGCGTTCTCACTTGTTTTTCATCTGTTCGATCACTACTTCCTCTGCTCAGCTGGACTGAATGCAACAGAAATCTAAGTAACATGTACGATAAAGACAACTGATGCATTAAGAAACTCATTGAGGATGAGAGGATATTTGAGAGACAGACAGAGAGAGAAACCGAGAGAGAGCCTCATGAGAAGACATAAACCAGAGAGCCAACTCTCAATTCATTGAGATTAATTCATTTAGGCTTTCTTTGGGTTTTGGGCTGGAATGACACTGAAAGGAGTGGTAGGGGTTTGTGGGATCTTGAACCTAACTTTTTTTTTTTTGCAAGGATGCATTAAAGGGGTCATAAGATGCTATTTCAATTTTTCCTTTCTCTTTGGAGTGTTATAAGCTCTTGGTGCATAAAGAAGATATGTGAACTTGCAAAGACTAAAGTCTCAAATTAAGATTCTGCCATGCCACCCTTCATTTATTTTGAAAGATGAAACTCCTGATTATGGAAAAGAGCATTACATTTCCGATGAGTTCTTGCGGTGATCGGCCAATCACAATGCACTGGGTCAGTTGGCCAATCAGAGCAGACTGCGCTTGTCGGAAGGAGGGGCTTTGTAGAAAATGATGCATTTGAGAGAGGTGGGGCATATAAAAATAATATGTCTTTGAACATTAAAGCATGTCAACATATTCTGTTACACCAAATACACAAAATAATGATAAAAAAAAAAAAAAAGCATCATATGACCCGATTAAAGACATTTATAAAGTGAAGATTGTGATTTTAATGTTGTTCTTTTGAACTTATTTATCAGGCAGTTCTAAAAAAATGTATGAAATGTTTCTTGAGCAGCAAGATCAGAATATTAGAATGATTTCTGAAGGATTATGTGACACTGAAGACTGGAGTAATGATGCTGAAAATTCAGCTTTAAATCAGAGGAATAAATTACATTTTACAATATATTCAAACAGAAAACAATTGAATTGTATACTATATCACTGTAATTTTGATCAAATAAATTGACCAAGTAAATTAAATAAATTATATTAGTTAGCCATACTTAAAATTTTTCCCACAATAACATGTTAACTTCCTTTAATTCCTTTTTAAAGGAATGTAATAAACAAGTAAAAGTGTAAAAATTGGAATATACCATTTTTATTAATGACACTCACAACGAAATATGTGCGTATCTATATAAAGACACAGAGGTAGATCATTACTATTTACTCATTTTATTTATTGTTCTGTTAATTAATAAATTTTATAGAATCTCAAACATGTCTTATCTAAATGCTTAACATAATTTATTTTAAATTACTCAAAATCCTAAAACTTGTTTTAATTTCACTTTTTAAAATTTAGATGTTCAGTATTCTCACATTTATGACTCACTTCTTATCTAGATGCAATAGCAACAATCAATGTGTCCAAAGACATTAAATCCAATTTAGTTCGACTACACTGTAAAATAAATGTTGTGAAATGCAACACTATCACAGCCAAGTTTTGTGTGTAATAAACCACCACAAAGAACAGGAACTTTGGATTAAATGAGATGTACACGGATTGGAGGAGATGACTGTTGTCTGTGTGACTATTGGACAAAAGAGCTGTCAATCATCCAATAGCAAAACCCCTCTGGTCAATTCCACTGCCCGAACACAGAACAGAAGGGAGAAAGAAAGGGACAGCAAAAGAGAAGAGAGAAACCCAAAGTGAATGAAATAAGAAACTAAAAACACACCTGAGCTTGGAGTTGCATAAATGAATCAACAATATCAGGATGATCCCTGGGCCCTAAAATATAATAAAGATGAAACTTAAGAAATAATAATAATAATAATAATAATATATACAAACAGCAAAAAAACAGATCGAACAGTCATGTGGAAAGGAAAAGTCAACTGGACGGAAATAATTGCACGCGTGAGAGAAGTAGGGCAGAGAAAGAGGAGGGAACATGAACGACTTGAAAAACAAAATAAGACAGATCAATGAGTCCGTTCTGAAGGAGAGAAACAAAGAAGGAAAAGAAATAGAAGTAACGAGAGAAAGAAAAGAAACCTAAAAAACAAAAGAAACAGTGGGTTTGGAGTGGGAACCCAGGAGGCACCTGTTACTGTGATGACACTTGTGTTGCTTGCATGGTAGCAATCAGTCCCAAACTTCCCTCCCTTAGCTGTTCCCACACTCCAAACAAGACCCGCCCCCTCAAACCCAGACAGGCCCCGCCCACCCATCAATCCCCGCCCCTTCACAGAAAACAAACGACAAACAAACACACAGGCCACGGCAGGTCCTCTCGGCCATGTCACCAGATCGGGACAAGAGTGTTATCGCTCACATTTCTGCTGATTTGGAAATGACGAGGTTAAAACAGAACGTGAAGAATGACAAACAGGAAGTGAGGGATGCAAGCGCACTAGAGGACACATGCTAAGAACAACTATTTGAGTGAGTGTGTGTGGTAGGGAGTCATGCTGGACAATTTTAGGCTGTTTTCACACTTGTTGTCACTGGTTGGTCAAAACCAGAAAATGGTCCCGCCAAAAATGAAAATTTGTTTTTTTGTCAAACAAGCTTTTTTTTTTTTTTTTTTTAAGTCTGAACAAAACAAGATGAAGGAACACACTAAATGAATACAATATAAAAAAATATCTATTTTGTCCATAAAAAAATATTGCATATGTTTTAAAATAAAATACTACTCAGGAATTTCTATTTCATGTTTAATTCAATGTGTTCTCCCTTCACTTCTCACTTTGTTATTATTTGTTGAATTTACTAACAATTTCTGAGTGGAAACTGTATCAATGTACACACTCCTCCTACATCACATTTTTGTATTGAGCAGAAGTCCTTTCATTAGATTTACATCAGTAATTGCATTACATTTCATTCCTTTGTGTGTCTCTACATATAGCAGAATGGCAATAAAGCTCACTTGACTCGAAGAATCTGCAAGCTGACAGTAATCAAGCAAATGAAGGCATGTTTTTCATTTAGGTCAACAAGAAAAGTGGCTGGAAGCGGTGGGATGAAAAGAGTGATGACCTAAGACGAGTTTAACAGGTGCATTAAATAGGGCAGCATTAATATAATCATATTAATAAAAGCAGACCTTCTCAGTGACAAACTGTAATAAATCCAACCAAGAATCTCCACTATATTGTTTGCGATTACGAATCTGTTGTTGTTTTAATTCGGCATTAGTGTACGTAATATTTAGAATGTCAAGTTTAACCAGTTTTCTTAATGTAAAAAGTGTTTAATTGTATGCCAAATATAATAAATCAAGAAACCAGATGAGATATAATAAACCCTGCCTATTATTTTATGTTATCTTGATTGATAACAGTGATTATAATTTTTTGAGCTAAATAATTGTGATTATGAGTTTAATCTTTATTGTGTCACCCTAATGGTGAGTAGCCTATTGGAAACCATAATCTGAGTGCTGTTTAAAGCAATAATTGAAAATCAACAGTATATTAATTTAAAGAATGGTCACAATTACCATTGGTCAGCTAAATCAAGTGAAATCCAGTCATTTCAATGGGAATTGGTGCGATGGACTGCGGTGCCATAGAAATTTTGTACCAGAGACAAATTTTGTGAACTTTCACACCTGTATTTGCACCTATCAACATCAGTTGACAAAATGGACAAAAACATGTAAATTAATCTGTTTTGTTTTTTAATTTGAAGAGAAAAAAACTTTCGAACCCTGAGTGATCGATGCCACTTTGATTGTAGGACAAAGGCAGATTTTAAAATGGTCTTGAAAATGGCATCACAAAATATGACTTCAAAAACCCCATTTACAACTGGTATTAAGATCCATCTCAGGTGGTCCGTTCACCTATGGTGAGTGCTAAATTCAGACGTAAACACTGCCTGAACTGTGTTATGGTCAACTAATTGAATTCACATGTGCTCCAGAAAACAGTGAAGCACCGCCTCCTCACCTGTCAATCAATCAGATCACCTGAAATGAATGTTAATACCAGGTGTAAACAGGACCAAAGCCATTCGTATCCAGATGAGAAACTCCAATGTGAAAACGCCCTTGGATCCAAGCATGTGTGAAACTCATAAAGTGAAAATTTCAAGCAGACCATCAGAATCAAGTGTCACCAAATAATTTCAGGAAAAAAACAACAACATTTTAATAAGAACATGCCCATTTCTGAACTCTGTTTGTGTGTGTGCGGGTTATAGACACATGCAAACAACTGGAAACAGTGAGAGTAAAAACATCCAAACCACATGATTTCCTTCACCCTCTGCAGCTGGATGTTCCCAGCATGCCTACCTTGCTGGAAGATGGTCAGAGTAACAGAAGTGACCAATTCAAACAGCGCTTTGATTGGGGGGAAATCATTCGTTTGACTGGCAAATATGTGGACCATCTGCAAGAGAACAAAAATCAATCTAACAAATCTCAAAGAAAGCAGCACAACACATTCAAACTTTCTTATTTTCAAATTTGAGAATTTTAAGCCTTGCAAATGAAATTAATACCATATGTCCATACAGGACAACCCAATACAATCTCACAATAAATCTTGTCATTCAGATTATTAATTAAACAGGCATACATTCGACTATAAAACAAGTTTAAAATGCTCAAGAAATGTTTTATTAAACATTTGCATATGTAATGAAGTTTATTTACAAACGTATATATCCATGCGAGTTCGAGGTTACTGAAATGATAATAATGTGTTTAGAAAAGGGCAATAAAAAGATTACTGCACAGGTACTAGTAAAATCTCTATACAGAACATGTTAAATAATGTTTAGTCTTAGAACTGGATGTAAAAATATTTGAATATGGAATACACCCCAAAAACTATTACAACCTCTACTTTTATGCAGTTTTCATTTATATGCCGCCTACTGCTGATGATCACATTATTTATCATATACATCTGTTTACATAAAAGATTGCTAGTTTTTCCATCCTGTTCATAAGTGTTTTTGTTCGGGAGGTTTTGTGCTCGTTCAGAAGATGTGTAATAGCGCCCCCGAGTGTATAACAGTTAAAACACGAAAAGCCGTAAAATCTCTTCAGTGCCGGGGAAGGTTTATCTTCTAAGTGACAAGATAACTCAATGGCGGGGAAAGAGTTAAGTGCCAGATACAGTTCATTGTGTAACCAAAATACCAATATTATCCAGAAAAAAAAACTATTTTATGTATTATGTAAGTAAATTAGGCCGTATCCCAATCCTGTTTTTCTGTCCCAAATTATAAGACCTCCTAAAACGATAATTTAGACCTTCAATTTAAACCAAACAGGACTCTTATTTTGAAATGTGTTTTATTTACCACTACATCTGCTCTTAAAAAAGATCAATAACTACAATAAAGTAAACACTGTCATATTTCATCAACAGCTGATCATAAGCATACGTTTATCATAAGTTTAATAATCACATTAGGCTATTTCATGATTCCTGTACTTCCGTCCCGAAACTGACTGAATGAACAATCGTTGTTGCATAAATAAATGTGATGATGACTTGACTCGAAATGATAATTAAGACTTTTGTTATTAAGGCTGTTTATTTAGGACCCACAGGACATTACTGTCTGTATGCAGATTCTTCTGTTCTGTGTGTCGTGTACCTGGCGTGTTAAATCCAGTGCAGATGCCTGCGGTATAGTACTGTACATCTGCCCCAGCATCTCACTCAGCTGAGACACCATGGGGGCAAAATCATGCAGGAGTGTTTTCACAGACTTCTCAAAGATGGCACACACAGCCTAAGAGAGAGCAGAATTAAATCTGTCCTGCATCCGTATGGAAATGATACATCGGAAACTGAACAAATGACTATGGGACAATCTGGAGATTATACAGGATAAGGAGTTTGTGATGAATCTCACCTCAACAACCTGCGAGTCATTCAGCCATTTACTGAGGACCGTCTGTATCAGTGCAAAGACCTGCTGGAGCACCACCACTACCTAAAACACACAAACACACTCGAGTCCACCTCTGACACATGCAAACATCTGCTTCGGTGACTGCGGAGAGCTGGAAGGTGCTTACAGGGTTGGGGCCTGTCTGGGGCGGGGCTGATTTGATGGGCGGGGCTTTCTCTCCTGACTCCTCCTCCTGTTTGGTGATGTCAAGCGTGGTGAAGAGATTGGACAGCAGACCGAGGATGTGAATAATGGCCAGTTTATTCGAAGGGTTTGGCTGAAGAGAGAAATATATTTATAATATATATTTATAATAATGAAGTATTTATTCATATCAATTACAAATACTTTATAATTAAATACATAAATCACAACATTTTTGGCCAAACTGCACAGCCCTAAAAAACAAACAAACTTGAGGTCTTTAATAAGACAAAAAACTTATTTCTACCTATTTTTTCAGATCAGTTCAAATCAATTGTCTTGGTGCACAGTGTCCAGGAGAGAGAGCTTTGAGCATCTACACAGAAGTGTTATTATAGTTAACTAAAACTAATTAAAACCAACAAACATTATCTGAAATAAAATACAATTTGTTTTAAGAAAAAGTTGCTAATTTCTAGCTAGTTGTCAAAGAAACATTACTCATTATCAAACTGATAAACTACAATAACAAACTAAATCTTAAAATTAATGAAAACTATACAGACATATAAAAAAGAAAAAATATGAATGCAACAAAATTCCCAGATCTTTAACTAAATTTAAAACCAAAACAGAAAATAATAAAAACTAATTTAAACGATTAATAAAAATAACAATAGTATCTTAACTACACAGAACATCAAACATTTCAAATGAGCAAGAAAAATCCCACAATATGAGCTTTAATTATGTAATAAAATAATCAATTTCATCATCAGTAACGGTGCAGGGTCAGGACGGGTGGGTGTACGCTCTGTGCCAGTGCGTCTGGGAACATCAGCGCTAAATAAAAAGTCGTTAAACAACCATTAGGCCAGCAGTTTAATTACCGCTGTTAGCTCCATGACAACAGCTCAATGATTGGTGGAGAGGCAGAATGAGTCGCTACACTGTCCTTCTTCCTGTGTGACATCACACAGAAGCACAAAAGGAAAGAGATGCTCATTTAAACCTTTAACAAAGGCACCAGCCTTATTTACAAAGGTTAAACTCGAATAAGATTATACTACATGCCTACTTAAAAAATATTAAATAATTCATGAATGAACTGATATGATGTCAGAGATGCATGCATGTGATGTCAGAGATGCATGCATGTGTGGTCTATTAAAACAACTCATCCAACCGAGCCAGAACCATTTTTGTTTAATAAAGAAAATGTAAAGAACTGTACACTAAGGTCCTGTTTACTTCATGTATTTTTAGCAATTTTACTGACAGCGCCTTCTGGAAATAGCATCAGAGGCAATGCATGAGATCTGAGTGTTCAGACACATCTTCATAGTGTCTGTGACCAGCAGGGGTCACTGTGTGAGCAGCCCATCACAGCCTGTTTACTGAGGCTGATGTCATTTCTTTCTGGCAAGGACTAGATGCTGAGGAAAGGTATATGAAAACAAAAGTCAAAAATAGCATCTAGAAAGAGACCAGATGTGAGGCCAAACTGGAAATAAGAGTGAAATCAGTTTAGATTTGACATGCATTTCGATAAGATGAAAAATTAATGTACTGCAGTAGTATTTAGTAGCTAGATTTTAATGTATGCGAGTGACATTTGGAGGTGCAGACATTTGAAGGTGGTTGCCCAGTTTTAGTTGCTCACTAAAGTGAAGAGTCTGCTGTGACATTCTGATATAATCTTAACCAGATGAATATTGTGATTGTAAATGTTTAGAAAAGGTAAAGGCACACATCTTGAGCCTTATATATGAAGTGCATATGAGTGCGATACTAATGAAATCATTTTATTTCTCTTATTATATCTTAAGATGTATGAACAAACACTAAAAGCTAATTTTAAGTTTTCAAATTAGAAATGCAATTGGAGTTGTATATAAATCGCAAATGTTGCACATCCAAGGTATTTTTATTTGAGTGACATAAGCTTCCAGTACACAGAGACAACAATACATAAATACAATAATAATAAAAATACACATTTGTAAATAAAAATAGACAAATATTGCTAAATAAAATGTATGAAAAGTTGTGCTATAGACGATAATGGAATAGAATAGAGTGAGATGCGGGGATGTATTAGGTATTAGATGTATTGGATGTATTAGGTATTGAATATTAGATTTGTTCAAACATACATTAGTTAATGAAGACAACTGGTTAAGTTTAAATCTAAAATCTAATATACTGCATATATTTATCAAAACACTTCTCTCAAGAGTCATTTTTTCTGGTTTTCCTGATGTTAATGTTAAATTATGTGACAATGTTTACAAATTGTTTTACTGATGTCATTCCGGGGATGAAAGGATTACAGAGATTTCAGTAAGTTGTACTGTTTCTTTCAACTTCTGATGTTCACTCATGTTTATTTTGTGCTATAACTAGAAGCCAACAGAAAGACATGATCGGTTCACATGCCGCTTGAACTGAGACAGATACAGTGATCCGTCACAAAACACTTAAGGAAGTCCAAATTCGTAGTCAAATGGAGAGAATTTGAATTTGCTTCATATCAGAAGTAACAAAGCTTATTGCGATTACTCAACATGGGGAATTTTTAGCACGCATGAACTTCAGAATAAATAAAATCAGCGCTTATTAAAGGATGCTTTGGCAGTAAATTAGTGCCAGTTCAATGATCTGCTGATTCATTTGTTTTTACATTGATCCTGCTTCAGTTTTTTTTTTTGGCACAACTTCTATTTGAGCAACAAAAATAAATCAGATACCTGGCCATACTGTATTTGAAATGTCAGTTACTTTATATGAATCCATGCAGGGCTCAGCAACATTAAGTTGATTTCTCCAGCGCTTTTCTTTTCCAGCACCCAGAGTAATGCCAATCTGTTCCTGCTGAGAAATGTTCAATCCCATGACACGCTCACGCAGATGCAGGGTCTGCTCACACACAACCGGGCCAAACCAACACACAGATAAACAAACCCAATGTCGATCGAGGGGTTTCATGTCTCACCGTCTCCCCTGCTAGTTTCTCCAGTTGTTGGATATATGGGGTGATCAGAGAGTGAAGGTTCCTCAAGATCTCCTCCACCGGCAGCGCAGACAACACAAAGCCCAGAGCCTGCATCAACCACATACACTGACTCGTCTAGAGAGAAAAAAAGAGAAAGAGACTGAAAAGAGGAACAGGTCTAACAGAATCCAATGCAGAATCCAAAGATAATGTGTTTATAAAAAATGCAATAAAACATTGACAACCTTTAAGATCTCAATATTCAATGGGCTAAATAATGTTCTTAGTCTTTCCTTCTTGTGAAAAGGACACATTTTATTATTAACTACCAATATGCAGAGAAAATACTGCATGCATGATGTGGGACTTTTCATTACAAGCTAATAATAATCACTATTCTGTATTGCGCTCCAGTTTTTCATCCCCAATGCATCCCCAAAATGCATAGAGTTGATTTCAGTCCAACGAGATCTGAGTGCACAAGTTGAAGCTTTATATCACAAAGATGAGGTTCAGAAGCAGTTAAAAATAAAAAGGTTTTTTTTTTTTTTTTGCAATAATGTGCACTAACGAGTTTTGCTAAATAAGACCTTAAACATGTATTACAAGAGTAAATATGGCTGCCTTTTTGTTTCATTCAGATTTTAACAAAACTGACAGGACAACTAATTTGATTTTTTTAGTAACACCTAATCAGGATACTAAAAGTGACTTACATTTAAATTATTTCATAAACAAAATGATTACAGTTATATTTCTATAAAACTGCCTTTGTCTGAGCAAAAACAAATTGGTTTATTCATAACACAAACTCACCTTGTGGATCTGTTTAATAAGCACTTCCTGAAAAAAAAGAGAAAAAGACAGACTTTCATAGGTGAAAACCAGTGTAAATTTGTCCCATAAGTCTCAGTATCATCATTAGAGTGTGAAATACCTGTGAAACAGCGACTATATTGGTGGCATATGGGGGCAGGTCATATTTGCACTCTCTGCAGATCTTCTTTAGTGTGGAGACGCTGGAAACAGACAGGTCTGGATTGCCCAATGCTTGCAAAACCAGCGGAAGAACGCTGCTCAGCATCACCGGATGATCCGCCAACCACTCTGCCAACGCTCCTACAGAGAGACGTAATGGGTAAATATCTGGCTGGAACACAAAGTTGGGTATCTGTGTGGGAAAGGAACTGTCCGGTCTGGAAATATGAAAACAGACTAAATTGCTTGAGATGATAAATGACAATTTCCTAACACAGAGAAATTAGTGTTTTTAAAGATTCAGGAGCACCAATATCCGAGCACACACCGATTGTGAACATGACCGTGTCGGCCAGCTGGACGTTGTTTATGTTGATTCTTGGAATGAGGCCGATGAGACCTGGGATGACGTCGGAGTAATTCACATCTATCGTTTCGGCGATGGACTGGAATCCATACAGCAGCGCTTCTGTATGCTGAAAAAAAAAAAAAAAAAAACACAAAATCCTGTTATAGAGCGCCATGTAAAGCTGCATGATTTGGGTAAAAAAAAAAATCGAATTGCATTTTTTTCCAGTTGAAAATTGCAAATGCAACTTAAAATCTATATATTAATATTGTAATTATTTTTATTAAAATTAATATATCAATTTCAGATATATAAATATTTTAATGTATATAATTAGTATACAGAATTGTAATTTTTACTATTTGTTTTTAGGGCCACACAATTTGGAGATTATATGCAATTATATGATTAAATATCAATATAACGGTAAAATAATGTGTGTGTGTGTGTGTGTGTAATATTTCATAGTAAAATAAATCATGTATTTAAATACAATAATAAAATAAATATATTATTTTACAGTACAACTATTTATAATTATATTGAAATAATCTTCATTTTCAAATGTTAAACCAACAAGGTTTTATTTTGGTGAAAGACAGCAGGAAGCCATTAAGCAACCGATAATCATGACAGATAATCAGCAGAGATCATTTTGTGTGGAAGAGTATTTACTGCAAACCATGTTGTTCTGAGAAGCTGAAAACACCAGATCATGAGCTGCTCGTGTGTGGATAAACACAGTGCCACCCTTTACTGTGAAACACACAGCACATTATTTTTTTAATGAAATCCTTTTAAATTTGATAACCGCACAAAGCCATTATTGTGATTCTGTTTTTTTTTTTTTGTGCAGTACTAGCATCAAAGGTTTGTCCTTTTGCTTCAAATGTTTAATGACACAGCAAAACCACTGAAAACTGAAGTCTACATCCATTGTTTTCTGACCTGCCATGTTGTTGTCTGCTCTGTGTTGGTGAGGAGTCGCCCCAGTTTGTCGTACAGGTTACTGAGTAATTCGGCTCCCAGCATCTCATAGACATACATTAGTGTGTCGGATATATCCACCCTAATAGAGTCAAACATTACAGAAATGCAATGCATTAGCAACCCTTGACACAAAGCACAAACCCTTTGGGATTTTATTAGTTGTATTTTCAAAGACAATTAATCGAAAAAGCCACACACTATTTATTAATTGTTATGTTACATTTGAATTATATTAATAATAACTTAATATTTAATATTGCACATTCCTACTGCTAACAGCTGTGCCAATTCAGCAAATCCAACATGAAACTGCTGAGTGTAGAAGAAAATGTTACAACAGGCCTATGAGAATATGAATCACACACACACACACACACACACATGCTGACCTGTAGATCCTGAACTGCTCCTTCTCGTCTGATGACCAGGAAGCATACTCCTCGTCCGTAGGGAACTGCGCTTTGTGCAGCAGAACGTCTACGAGCTGGAAATACACGGGCCTGTAGACCTGCAGATAGACGGCCTGCTTCTCTGCCTCAAACGACATGATGTCATCCTGAAACACACGGGGGAACATCAACAAATACACACTACACTAATGCTGAAGTACGGGAGAACACAGTCACTGGGTCAAACCCTGTGTTAAGCAGCCTACTTAATGAATAAATACTGATGCTAAATAAATGAAATACTGATTTGAGCTGAATTTATATTATCATGTGAGAAGAGTGTAGTCAAAGCAGTAACAACTTTACAATATATGAAAGTCAAGAACTGTAATACACCAAATAAGTATGACATAGCTTATTGTTCAAGTATGTAAATACTGTACAAGTAAAGTCTATTGAAAGTGCAGAGAGGTTGGTTTGATAACATTATAATTATTAACATTTTACATGCAATTAAAATATATATTTTGCACATACATATATGAGCAATATCACACGTGTAGACAACGTGAGACATGAAAAATTACATACATTTTTTTATAAAATAATATATTAATATAGAGTTGAATTCCCATTTACTTGTGTCTTCTATAAAAGCATAGAGTTTTGTATCTCAAACTCTCAGCTAATTGTAAGTTTGCACTAAATGTTATCACTAATATTCCATTTCTCTATGGAGAAAACAATAAAAATGTGAAAAATAAAATAATCCACTAGTTTCTCTCTAATGCAGACTGGAAACACACCCAGGGACACAAGCAAAAGGACATTCTCGAATATTCAAAACGTGACACTGCAGAAAACACACAGCACAGGTGTATATTCAGATAAAGCGAAGGACGATTCAATGTCTCCATCAGATTTACACACAGATAAACCACAAACCTTTCAGGCCTGTTTCGGAGATGCCTGCATTCAGTGTCCTGTGCATAGGACCACAGACTGTGCATGTTAAGATGTTTTTAGGATCTCAGCGGCGCTGCTCACCTGTAGTGTGTACCAGAAGGTGAGTGTGAGAGAGCTGGTGGTCTCGTTGACGGGGTAGTGACCAGGGATGCCCGTGCAGAACATGATCATATTCACAAGAGCCAGAAAACTCTGCCAGTGCTCCACCTGCTCCAACAGAGCTCTGATAGAGAAGAGAAGAGCAGAACAGACCTTCAGCACACAGGAACACAGTCAACAACACATTTATTTTCAGGGTGTCTACAGATTTAGTTACATTTAAACCAGTTAAATGTAAGACTTTTTAACACCACCTTACATGAAATTCAAGATGCTGATTCCATGTTTTTTGTTTGTTTTATTAAAGTAAATTTATTTGTTGTTTATTTGGTCTATAACTGGCTTAAAAAATATTTGTAGCCATTTGAAATTAGAGGCTACCACTGCATTGTAATCATGATCCAAACAAAGGTGCTACACACACATAGCACGAGCAGTTGTTTTTGATACGAACTAGGCAAAAACAGAATGATCTGACTTGTGTGAAATTATGCTACATAAGACCCCTGCACAAAACAACAACAGCAGGTGAACTTAAAGAAAATGCAAATTCACTCATGGAATTTGCGTATGGCGCTTCTGGAACGACCGCAGGGAAAATAAATCTTCATTCTGTCCAATGATGGATGGTAAACAGTCTCTGTGTCCGTCAGACTGAAGACATTTTTGAGGTAGGGTAACCAAAAATATTTAAGACCTACCGAATCTGAATTTAAGACTTCATTAGGAAAAATGTAAAACATTTTAAGACCTTTTAAGGACCCACAACCACCCTGAATATATTGGCAACATTTCCATTTATGCATTTAGTATATGCTTTTATCTAAACTGACTTATATATGAGCAACTAAAGCAATTTGTCAAGGAGCCAACAATATTCATACAATACAATGGCAGGATTTATTTGGCAAACAGATGCAAACTAGAGAAGAGGAGAAATGCAGAGAAGAAAGTGGTTTTAAAAAAAGTATATACAACCAATATTACATACAGATTATTATATTTTTGGGGTCTATGAGGTTTTATTTTTTTATCAAAAAAAAAAAAAGAATATTTTATTCAGCTATGATGCATTAAAATGGTCAAAAGAAGAAAACAGGTATTTTAAACTCTAATAATATTTTAGATTATTACTGTTTTCACTGGATTTTTGAGCAAAAGATACTTCATTAAAAAATATTTTAAAATCTTACCAATCCAACAATTGTAATGTGCATTGATATAAAAACATTTTAAAACATTTTGAAATGCAGTTGACTGTATAATTGTGCAGAGTCAGGATTGAAAATACAGAAGTTGATCAACAGGAGAAAACCCTTAAGTCTTTTGCCACTGACGTCAAATGTGGTGCATCCCTGCCAGCACCACAGGATGGGGAATCTGAGAGGACCAGGAGCTGTCATTTAGTCTGACACACTCTTCCATTCCTAGTTTGTGAGTGTGACAGAGTGCCAAAAAATGGAGTGAGATTTCAGCAGAAACTGCCTGTAGGTGTAACATGCCTGACCAAAATCAAGTCTGAGTCAACTACTGGGACACTGCCTTAGTAATAACCCTGAGCTGAGTATCATCTGCTCACTCAGCAAGAGAACATCCACAGAGACCAGAAGCTTTTAAAGTGAAGATCTCGCCATAATTATCCCTCCAGACACTCGAACATGAACACAGTCTCACACAGAGTCCACTGAAATCAGCGTTCAGAAAATAAAGAACAATTACAGATCTATATGTTTGTACCTTGAATGATTCTCTCCCAGAGAGACAGCGATTCGACAGATGCCATGTGACGTTTCCATGTCTCCATTTCTTATGGCATCTCGTAGCTGTTCCTGTAGCTGTAACACATGCGGCACCAACTTCAGGAGAGTGTTCACATACCTGAAACACACGGACACAATGTTCAGGACTCAACATGAAACAACATTAGAATTAGCAACACATTCAACTTTTGCAATGTGAAATAATATTCAGTTCTTCTAACTAGTTTTTATAAATAAAGATTGAAAGAAATGGTCAATTCCGGCACAACTTTTTCTTACAGATTTTTGTTAAGATGTTAACATGGACTGGAGTACTGTGGAGTACTTGTGGATTATTATTATGTTTTTATCAGCTGTTGGACTCTTATTCAGACGGCACCCATTCACTGCAGAGCATCCATTGGTGAAAAAGTGATGTAACGCTACATTTCACCAAATCTGATAAATTCATCTACATTTTGTTGTCATTTCCTTTAATGCTAACCCTTGCCCACGATCACATGCATACACTAAACGAAAGGTTTATTAATGCAGTGGTTCCATGTGACATCGCTTTGCTGCACATTCAGAACAACTTGCTTGACTAATTTACTTCCAAACACACTCCCATAATGACAAAAAGACAACAAACCACAATAACTGTAATGTGCACAATGTACATGCTCTCTTCTCTTTACATCATTACATTTTCCTTCATTTGTCTACAGCTCATTTCCACATAAACTTCTGTCATGTTCCTCACCCCTGCTGCCATCTCAGTGCTTCTGGAACAATCTGTCCTCAAACTCTTTTTCTCTCTCTCTGTGTGTTGTCTCATCCTTGTTTTGGTGTCAACAGCAGGAAGGACACACCAGTGAAATGTTAACGAGGCACAGACAAAGAAAAAGTATGAACGGCGGCTCATTACAGGCTCATCACAAGCTTGTCTGAGGCTCACTGCTCGACACACACATCAGAGATCACAGCTCTGTGGGATTAAATGGTGCTTCATTACAGCAAACGACACAGGGAAAAATCTACAGCATCACACACTTAAATACTCACCTATTAGGCTTTATTCAGATGGGTGGCAATAATGATTTTATTTGGGCACATCTGACTCAAATTGGCTTAATTTTAGTACCATTATATTGAAAGTAGTCATACTTTGTTTTTTGCCATATAGTTTAAACACGTTTAAATGCTCATTCCCTTTCAGACAGTGCTAAATGAGATGAAATTACAGAGATCATTGAGATGTAATATGATGATGAAACATTATAGAGAAATCTGTACAACGCTCCAGGGAGATGTTTCACAGTTCGTTGGGTCTCGTTTTCATCATGTTTTTGGAGTGCTGAAGGGAGATAGATGCTACCAAGAGCACACTAAACCACACAGAAGAATCTTTTTTCTTAAAAGGGTCATATGATGGAAAATAAACATTTTCTAGAATTTTTTTTTTTTTTTTTATAAGATATTGATGTACTGTATGTAGACACAAGATATGTTTCAAAACCCAGTGAGTTGGCAGAATCTGAAAGCATTACAGGCAAGCAATGTGAAGGCTGTTCCAAACAGCAGGCAGCAACCTTATATTGCCTTCAGGGATACTAGCTACTAGATTCTGTCCAAGTTTTAATGCAGCATCACATGCATCCTTCACAGGTGACGCAATCACAGGGTGAACTGTGATGAAAACATCATCTAAGCAGGACAATGCAACATTTACCGTGTAAACATACTAATTTTAAACTCTAAACCTGGCCTCCACAGTCACCGGACCTGAACCCAATCCAGATGGTTTAGGGGTGAGCTGGACCGCAGACAGAAGGCAAAAGGGCCAACAAGTGCTAAGCATCTCTCAGGGAACTCCTTCAAGACTGTTGAAGACCATTTCAGGTGACTACCTCTTGAAGCTCATCAAGAGAAGGACAAGAGTGTGCAAAGCAGTGATCAAAGCAAAAGGTGGCTACTTTGAAGAACCTACAATATGACATATTTTCAGTTGTTTCACACTTTTTTGTTATGTATATAATTCCATATATAATTCCACATGTGTTAATTCATAGTTTTGATGCTTTTAGTGTGAATCTACAATTTTCATAGTCATGAAAATAAAGAAAACTCTTTGAATGAGAAGGTGTGTCCAAACTTTTGGTCTGTACTGTGTATATATATATATATATATATATATATATATATATATATATATATATATATATATATATATATATATATATATATATATATATATAATTTTTATAATATATATACATTTAAAAAAATTATAAATGTTAATAATATATATATATATATATATTCAAATTTCTAAACTAACAAATACAAAAGTATTAATGACCCATCCCTACACGTATGTGATGGCCCTTATAAATCACTGCATTTGTTCTCAGTGTAACCTTGTCTTTCCTGGGTTCATTGATCTAATGGCCAGTGAGGCTGCGGCTCTGCCATCGAATGCATTTATTTATGAGTTCAGGTTTTAAGAAGCTTTTAGCTTCTAGAATAGGCCCTAAATAAATAAATAATCACATCAATGACACTGCACTCAAGGTCAAGGAGGACGTTCAGAAACACCATCAGAAAGATTAATGCAGCATGTCCCTGCGCACCTGTTGGATGGTGAACGTTGGGCTGATCACTGAACAGTCTCAAGCTAAATACATAATAATCAAATAAGACATCACTACTGCTCTCATGCACACTTCAACATGATCTATGACACAACTTTCTGCGTATGACTTCACAATATATTTAAAATGTTAGTCAGTGTTAAAAATAATAACCTTGGATTACATCATACATCATAACTATAACATTTAAGCAGAGTTTCCCATCTCTGTGCCATCTTGTCTCTAAGACTGCCGAATACGAGTTTCGATTCATAAGAGCGCAGATTTATTCTCTGAAACCGCAAGCGCTCTCATGTGAATCCTCGTATCTCACTGTGTTTCTACAGACACAGACGTTTCTTCTCCCTCTCTGTGTAATTACCCTCAAACACCAGGAGACAGATGAAATTAGTTGCCTAGCAACAGGATGCATTTGGTCCAATGGCATCGTCCTGAGAGGCTTGATTTTAATGTGTTTAAATAGTAAGAGGAGGCGATGAGGTGATGGAGGCAGGATAGCGAGAGAGGACAAGGCACGGGCATGATAAAGGTGAAATGAATATGGAAAAGAATCACTGATATGACTTTGTGACACACTGGCTGGACTGAATTCAAAGCACCTCATGCTGAGATTTAGGGGGTTTGAGAGCGAACAACAGACTTCACGTTCAGCCGCAGGTCACAATATAACAGCGCAAAGAGGAAAAACTTGCATGCTAGCTGTCCATGTGTTTACTCATCAAATCTACTGTCTGTCAACAACAGAGGTGTCAAACACACGTCCCGAGGGCTGAATGTGCCCCATGGAGGAGTCTGATCTGGGAAAAAACTGCTTTAAAAACAACAAAATTACATGCGATTATTATATTGTAAAACCTGATCTAAGTGAGATAACTGAATGAAGGATTAATTAAATGATACATATATAACACTAATTAATTATTCAACACTGTCAGCGTTTGACTGAGGAGGAATTAATTCCGTTTAATTATGTCTTTATGGGGGGGGGGGCGTTCAACCAGAGCGCAAGACATCGCTCCCTTGCTCGGTCTCCATGGAAACGCAAGCAATCCTGGAAATAACCCTGCTGCCGCTGCCGCCGCCCCTCCCTCCTCTGATGTGACTGCGTTACAATATGCCTTTGTTTCTGTCTCTCTTCTACCCATATCTCTCTCTCTCTCTCTCTCTCTCTCTCTCTCTCTCTATCAGTCACCTGTTTTGTTCTCTGTCAGACCATTTCTCTCTCTTTCCAACACGTTGTTCAGATTTCGGCATTCAATGGTATAACTAAAGACGCATAATGCACCTTCTATTGTTCTAGCAGATGCATTGAAGTTTATACTGTATATGGCTCTGCACCCATTTACCTAAATGTATTACTTCAGATTCATGTGCCCTCTAGAAGCTTGTGTTCTGCAAGTGAACGTCGCTTGATTGTGCCATCCCAAAGAAGCACAGTCATTTACGGACTTTTAAATCAAATGTTCCTCCTGGTGGAATGACCTCCCCAACTCAATCCGAGCAGCTTTAGCCATCTTCAAGAATCGGCTTAACACCCATTTCTTCCATCTTTATTTGACCCTCTGACTTTAACACTCAATATTCTAATTATATTCTTAAAAAAAAAATCTAACTACGTTTCTAATCTTTTTGTTTTGCAAAACAAATCTTACTTTCTTTTTAAAAAGAATAAATAAGCGTTTTTGCCTTAATATAATGAGAATTGGGGGAATGTCCATTTACTTAGACTTTGTGAGATTTCAGCCATAATAAGAAAATAATGTAAAATACAGTTTCTTGGCTAGTGGAAGTTATTTATGGCAGGTAAATTTTCTAAATCCACTTGCCATTGCTAAATATTTGAAACATTAAATGTTTAACCTCAACAGGTTTTGTATATTTTCATTGCTTTTCTGCCCCATTGCATGAGTACTGCAGGGCTAAATGCTGACCTCTGTGAGTCGGGCTGTGAGATGGTGTTGACGATGGCCTCCACAGCCGTATCAAACAGCTCCGGATCCGACAGAGCCGTGAAACTTGCCTCGACCAAACCCTCGCTCTCGTTCAGAGGAACGTCCAGCAGAACCCAGCTCGACAGACACTTGAGCACACGGGCCTTCACCAGCGGCGGAGAGTCCGGCTGCCGTAACAGCTGCTGTAGGAGTGGGTAAACACCTGTCCACTCGCGGCCCAGAGCGCCCCGCACCTGTCCCTTACGGTACTGCGGCAGCCGGCTGGTCTGGAACTCCTCCGGGAGAACCGTGAGGAGCTCCAACAGAGCCAAACATCGCGCGCGTCCATCCACCTCGCCTCCGTCCTCCTGAAACATGTGCACCATCTCTGACACGGCCCCCGGCCACGCCTCGGGCATCATGTTGAGGGCGAGGGACGCCAGCGCCACACACAGGCGGGTCAAGACGATCTTAGAGCCGGAGGCGAAGCGAGCAATCTGAGAAAACAGCTGTGTTTTGAGCGTACTGTACTGCTCGGTTGGGATGTCGCTCCAGTAGCGGGAAATCTTTGTGTGAAGGGCGCTGGCGCCGAAGTATTGGATCTCTGGAACCTGTGGAGATAAAGAAGAGATGCAGGTCTTTGATTGTGTTTCTCTTTAATAGATTCCTTGGAGAAGAAATCAGAAGAGACGTACATAGCGCATAAAGCCTTCTTGCATCATTAGTCAGCACAGAGTTTGTGTTCAGTGCATCACAACTAGGGCTGGGTGATATGGACAAAATTAATATCACAATATTTTTTCCATATCACACGATATCAATATTTAGCACAATATTCATTTACCATTAATGGGGGAGGAAATTAACGTAAACACACTTGTTTTAGTATTTGATGGGCTCAAATGAAGTGACTCTCAGAGCAGCTCTGGAGATATATTGAGATGGCAGATAATGAAAACACTGCGAGCATCACATGTGTTTGAGTTTGAGACCATACTCTGCCATTTATTCACACAGAGAAAGATGCAGACATATTAGTGACCTGCACTGACTGGCTGTTGCAATGTTTATTTCTGCTGCTGTGTGATCGGCTGTTTGATTAATCCATATTGAGTAAAAAGCCTGAAGGTGTAGCTCAGTTGATGCAACGAACACAGCTGCAATGCAACAGCCATCAACATCTGATGTGTATACACAAACCAAAAGTCATTATGAAGAGGCATTTCCAACTCATTTAACTTAAGGACAGGACAAGCACAGCTATACAAGCGGGGGGATGAGAACAGGATGTTCTTACCTTCTCTGGTCTCAGTAAAACCCAACAGAACTGCCAGGCCTGAGGAGACACTTGAGCCTGCATCAGCCATTTCTGAGCCAGATTCTTATTCTCAATGTTGGGATCATAATAGAGCTGATGCAGGGCCTGAAAGAGAGAGACACACACGCACACAGAGAGAGAGAGAGAGAGAGAGACAGTTTTAGACAGAGATACATTGCACTCTGGCCATTATGGAGCACATGGACACAAGCTAATAACGCTTTATTAACCCCAGGGTTCCTGTGTGGCAGTTTAGCAGACATGCTACATATATGAAAGCACATGCTTTTAAAGTGATGCTCTGGGTCTCAAAACTGCTGATGCATGAAACTCATGCTGTCATTTATGCAGGTGAAGCATTTAATATGGTGATAAATAACACGGCTAATGACGATAACGCTGAAAACGCACCATTTTCAGGACTTTCTGAGTAATAGAAAGTGTAAAATAACAGCATATATCTGAAATATAAATCTTTTGTAACATTCACTTTTGTCACTTTTGTTCAATGCAATGCATCCTTGCGGAGTAAAAGTATTAATTCCTTACAAATAAACAAATCATGCATACTGTCATCAGCCGAAAGCATCTATATCACTACACCCCTGATGAACTGTCAAAATGAAGCAGACTAAAACAAAAACAAAATTATCATATAAGATAAAAATCAAGTAAGTTCAGAGAGGAATTAGATTTGTGTATCACAGCACAGAACAGAAACCCCTGAGAAGCAGCCATCTGTCAGAGTAAACCTGGTGACATGACAAAACCAACTGTGTGCGGTCGGTCAGAGCGCCATAGATGCTTTCAATTCTGTACAAAGAACGGATAAAAATAAATATGGTACAAAAGTCCATTTAAGCTGATGCATCTTTTGAAACGAGGGTTTCTATGGCAACTGTCTATTTGGTGAAAACTCATTCTTAAAGACCAGCGCTGAATGACTTTGGTCTATTGACATGGTTCCTGCATCCGATCTTGCCTGTGTGTGTGTGTGTGTGTGTGTGTGTGTGT
This sequence comes from Carassius auratus, assembly GCF_003368295.1. Taxonomy (NCBI): domain Eukaryota; kingdom Metazoa; phylum Chordata; class Actinopteri; order Cypriniformes; family Cyprinidae; genus Carassius; species Carassius auratus. The sequence goes on from NW_020527887.1 coordinate 64,435, forward strand.
GTGTGTACCCAGACGTTTATTATTCACTTGTTTAATCTGATTTTATGAGCTACGCTACAGGCATTGTCTGTATTTGAACTGATCAGTATAAAGTCTGCTCCAGATTCTGGCTATGAACCACCCACTGAGACAGGAAGAGATGTTTGGGATCAAACACTATGCGACCTGTTAGTGATTTTGAAGGTGATGTATATGGACAGGTAAGTCCGCTACGGTGGGGGAGGACTAAATTCAGTCATGTACTCACTGAACCCGTCGCAGCTATACCCTCGCGATCAGTCACTTCTGAGTGCACCCATTCCTCAGCACCGTTAAATGTGCCTACAGGACCGTCTCCTCCAATCTTTTTTTTCCATAATGGGGAGCGTCTCGTGGCACAGAGTATGTGCGCCTATTATGATTAAGGTCATTTCAGGAACAATAGAGATAGAGCACGCTTTCAGAGATGCCCAGAAATGCGGGATAAAATAAAGAGATGCAAGGCCAGAGTGGGACTCATTTTCAGTCCTGCACTTTCATGCCTTAGACTGTCCCACTTTAGTTCATAACTGACTATATTAAAATAATGTAATTTTAACCTCAGTATTTAGGTTTTGTGATAATGCACTGCTCTCTACAGCCTTGTGTGAAAATGACTGATTTATTTTTCGGAAGAGCAAGCACAGGTCGACCCGTTTTATGATTTCCAATATTTGTCTCAGACAACTAAATCGTGGCCAAAATTGCACCGTGTGAGCCAGGCTTAACTGTCGTACAGTCTGACATCACTGACAATTGAGTTTCCACATGAGGCTCATGTTCGTACAGTCTGACAAGCAACAATCATAAAGGACTATAATAAATCACACTGTGAGGAAGCCCTAAATAATGAGGCTGGTTTAAGTTGTCCAGCCCCTGTGTATCTTAAAGGGTGTGATTTAAAAAGGATGGAGTAAAAGATGCAACTAATATGTATAAGAAATATAAAATAACAGGCAACTAAAAACACATACATACTAGGGTTGCCATTATTCTGAATATAATATTGAACAGTTCGGTATGTCATCCACGGTTCAATACGCGCTTGTGAATTGCAGTTTTTACTGTCTGCAAGCATCGTTTTACACATGTAGCCTACTCAAACGGAAACACTTCCAACATGACTGCACATCTGTGGCGCCATCACCAAGCAATATCACTGTCTGAAGGCAGGATAGCAGAGCAGGTAATAAAGTCCTCCAAAAAATACTGCTGCGAGTGAGACAATATTCTCCACTGCCGGGGACATTGTAATTGCAAAACGCTCTCGCCATGCTGCAGAGAATGCTGCCAGGCTTATCTTCATATAGAAGAACCTCAATATACAAGAATAGACACCGGACCTAAGTGAAATTGCACTTTACATTCTGAATGAAGGATACTGTACTGGAGTACTGTTAAGTTTAATTAAGATGGTTTATTTATGTTTACTGAAGTACATGTATGTTTATTTGAAATGGTCAATTTATGTTTACTAACTTCACATATATGTTTATTTTCAAAATTTAGGAATTTATGTGTTAAAATTAATATTTTATATTATACAATACACTAGGAACTAGTAGACTTTTCTTTGCTTTTAAGTAAAATAAAGGAGTATATATATATATATATATATATATATATATATATATATATATATATATATATATATATATATATATATATATATATATATATATATATAAATTAATATTTTAAAATGCATAAAAGAAAATGAAGAAATGTTTAAAATAAATAAAATATACAATAAAAAGCAAAAAATACTTAGTTTTATAATATTATAAAATATTTAAATATATAAAAATGACTTATTACAAAATGTATAAATCAAAATTAATTAATTCATTGTGTCAAAAGTGTCAAAGCGGCAACCACCATTTTAAATTAAATAAAATACATTAAAAAGAAAATACATGAACAACAAATAAATCTCATTAACAACTGTTCAGTTGCTGGAAAACTAGCTGACCATCATGACCCACCCATGCATAATGCACAAAGTAAACATTTTGACTACTTGCTATGGCACTATGAAGCTCACAAAGTTTAGAAACTGAAATGACCAGCTGCTCCTCAGAAACACAGCTTTTTCAGCTTAGTACTTTATACTAACACCTGGTTTCCCGGTGGACTCAACGACTGTTTACCCTGACTCTCAAACACTGCATGAAGCCAAACATTTGAAGATTTTTGGGACTGAGTTCAACAGCCCATCTGGAGTGATCGGGAACGCTTGTTCTGACATCATCAGCCATGTGTCTGTGAATTTTACATCTCAGAATATTTGTGTTTTGAGATTCAATCCCATTGAGTCAGATGTAAATAATCCCAAATTCCCCAGTAACAACGAGAAACAGAACTACAGCAGAAATTGTTACGTTATAAGAGATGCTTTTTGACCTTTTAGCACTAATCGATCAGATAAATGTGTATGTGTCTAAAGAAGCACAGCAAGACGTGGCTGCCGACTCGTTTGAACAGTCAATGGTTGGAAAAACATAGCAGGCTGCCCTTGACAACCGAATCTCTGCACAAAACCCAAGAGATATAATTAGCAAAGCTAACAGCCGAGCCAATCAAAAAAAACAATAGTGGAACATGACAACAAGCATACACCCCAGATACCCTCTTTGAAAAATCACACACACATTCACATAGAAAACATCCAAAGTCAAAGCATCTAGCTACATCTAAAAATGAAAAGGTTTCTTGGTGAATTTTCAGCAACGTTGAGCCCAGATAATTAATCTCTGAATTGTTTTGTGCATAACTAACATGACATTACTCTTGTCAGCTTGGATTTCTGACCAGGATATTTAAACATGGGGTTTTATTTTAGTGATGTTTCTCTCCTCTGCAGATGGTTACTCCTGACCATCACACTGTCCAGAACAATACACAATAAACACACACACAGCGACCTCTGTGTTTCTCCTGCTGAGAGACTGAGATGAATAGCTGAGACAGTGACATCCTGATACAGGAGCTAGTGCACGTCCTTTGAAAAAAATTAAAAAGAAGCAGAAATGTATTTTCATCCTTCTATCTGTAATCAGCGCATAAAAAATGTATGGATCTACTTTAAACCTTTTCAGGACTTCATAGCTTAATAGATGATTTAACCAGTGTCCTTCAGAAACCATTTGAATATATCTTACCCCAAACTCATGAATAGGAGTATATAATGTTTCCACAAAACATGATGCAAACTGTTTTCAAAACTGATAATAAATAATGTTTCTTGAGCAGCAAATCATCATATTTGAATGATTTCTGAAGAATCGTGTGACACTGAAGACTGGAGAAATGATGCTGAAAATTCAGCTTTGATCACAGTAATTACATCTCAAAGCATACTCAAATAGAAAACAGTTCTCTTAAATTGTAATAATATTTATTAATTATACCTTATTTTTTGCAGTTTTAGTGAGCATAAGAAACTCGTTTCAAAGACAAGAAATAAAATGCATGCTTATTTACATCGAAGAATTAACATAAGTGATGCTAAATGCTTTATTCATAGATTTTCAATGTAAATGCATTAGTGTAAACACAAACTGAGGGATAAATTGAAATTACTGTCAGCAGCAATCGAGTGCATTCCTTTAAAAAAAACATTACTGACAACATGTTTGCTATTAAAGAGATTAAAAGATGTAATAATTATTAGCGTCACACAAGCAGAACAGAGCATTTGTCGAGACTAACAGATAAAGATAAAGATGAAAGAGAAACTCTTCACCAGGCAGAGATGAGACAGACGGGACACCACCTCTCTCCGCTCCTCATCCTCAAGGATGGATCAATATCACTCTCTGTACTCTAATCCAATCTAATGTTGAACACCAGCTTCACATTAGTAACCTGATCATCAGAGATCAGCTGCATTACAATCACATTCAGACAGAATTACCATCAAAAATAGACAGAGCCATAAAACTGACAGACATTCGGCAACAAAAGCAGTTGAAATAGAGAGCTAATAAAGAGAGAAGAAGAACTTAAACATCACAATTCTGCAATGATGCTGAAAGCACTCTACATGAGTCAATCTCACAAAAACAGTCAAGATGATCCCAGCCATATTTCACCACAACTTTAAAAGAAGGATATGGGAAATAAACATGCCTTTTTATGGAAAATTACATTGTTTTTTGGACTATTAATATATTGTGCATTGGGACACTATTTTTAGGACAATTAAGCACATTAAACACCATCTATTTAAAAAAATCTAATTCTCATTACTATAATGGGAAAATATAACCTTATCTTTTAATTTTTAATCATGGAAATACTGCCTTGGTTTATGTTGGTTTAAAAAAATACAGTATGATTACAATAAAATGTAAATATTAAAAATGAAATATAAACAGAATTAAATAATGGTCCTAAAACTGAATTTATTGACTACTATGTGTGTGTGTCTGTGTTCGTGTGTACACACACACACATATATATATATATAATGTTAGTTCTTAATGAGAATCACTGTCATGTAACGTTACGTACGCTATTAATAAACAACATGGATTTATGCTGAACTCTAATCAACAACATTTCTAAGTCTTCCCCCAACAGTAACGTTAAATGAACATTAATTAACGTACTAAACACAACATTAATGATTAAAAACATGTATGTTTACCTTTTCCACGTTTTCCACGGTGAAGTCTGCGGCTGTGTCCGGATCCATCGTCTCTTGAACACAATCTGCCACCTTACGCTTTATAGATGTACTGTTTATTAATATCAGTTAATTGTGATAATATTTGCTGATTTATCTCACTGATGTGAATTTGAATCGGTCCGGCGCGCGATCAGGCCGGTGCGCGCGAGCTCATGTTTCTAATTCACATATTTCGCTCATGATAAAACCCCTTTCGTATCTCAGTTGAACGTTAAAGATGACCGTTTGTCACATATGTGCTTCTGAGGGTTTCTGTCCGGTCCCGGTGATCGAGTGTGCGCGTGCCCACCCTCTCCCGCTCTCGTCGGTCTGTGAATGATTCGACCGGATTCGACACTCTCTGCGCGTGCCCAAACCTCTGCCTTCACTAAAAAGAGAAAAAAAACACTGTTGCCAGTTAGAAATAATTCAGTATTATTCCGTTTTTTATTATTTTATGTGTATATGTAAAAAAATGTTTTAAAAAAAAATCATGAATAATTTAACTGTAAAATTGCTGTGTTGATTGAATGCAGATATGTCGGTTTTCCTTTTATCAAATGTGTTGTCTGTATGCTCCACAGAGCTTTGATTTCTGATACTGAGTTTTTAAACTCGTAAAATCGTAAAGCTTTTATACATCAACAGATCACTTGACTTTGATGTGACGTTCATTTTTAATCAGGCGTAATTTTAATGGCCCTGTAAACGGCCCTTCGCTCTGCATTATGGGTGATGTAGTTTTTTAAGTAACTGGCGTTCATATGCAGTGTTACAGCGACTCTTTGCGATACTTTTGAAGTTTTGCATGGATTTCATCTTCTGTACGTGTAGAACAAGCGGGGTTCTCGCCCAATTATGTGGTTTTCTATTTTAATACAGGCCTACTTAAAAATATACATTCTACTGCTGATTATATGTTTATTTTTATTTTTTTGGATCCTGTGATACTTTTTATGAGTCTTTTTTTATCACTTTTATATCAATTTAACACATCCTTGCTGAATAAAAGCATTAATTTCATTCAAAAACGATACAAGAAGAAGAAAGAAAATGACCCCACACTTTAGAACGGCAGTTGTTACAAAATGTTTATATTTTGAATAAATGCTGTCCTTTTAAACTTTTTAGAAATCAAATAATTCTGAAAAAGTACCACAGGTTCCAAAAAAAAAAAAAAAAAAAAAAAAATGAAGCAGCAAAACTATTTTCAATATTGATATTAAATCATCATATTCGAATTATTTCTTAAGGATCATGTGACATTGAAGACTCTAGTAATGATTCTGATTTTTCAGCTTTACATCACAGAAATAAATTACATTTTAAAATATATTCACATAGAAAACTGTTATTTTACATTGCAATAATATTTCGCAATATTACTGTTTTTTCTGTGGTCAAATAAATCCAGCCATGATGAGTGGAAGATACTTCTTTAAAAACATTACAATTCTTACTGATCCCAAACGTTTGAACGGCAGTGTGTGTGTGTGTGTGTGTGTATAAAGAACACATTTATAAAAGCAGCTCTAAAAGCAGCTGATCCCCGTCCAGCTGTTTGTGTGCGCGCTTTGCCGCGCCCCGCCCACCGCGTCAGACGAGATCGCGCAGCGGTTCTCAACTCTTTGGATCTGCTGTAAATGAACTCTTCCAAACACTTCTGATCATCTGACACAAACACACTGGCATCTAACTTCATCTCCGTCCGTCGATCCAGAGGCATTTATTACATACACACACTGGACTTTTGTGTCGGTTTTCACGTCTGAAGAAAGAAAGAAAGAAAGAAAGAAAGAAAGAAAGAAAGAAAGAAAGAAAAAAAGAAAAAAAGAAAGAAAGAAAGAAAGAAAGAAGGAACAAATATTTTAGCTTTATTTTAGGTTGAAGTTTTTATCTTTTGACATATAAAGGATATGGGCAGATGTGGAAATATTGCGTTTTGTGCGATGGTGCTCTTCTACTGTTCTTTCTTTACAGGTAAAAAATAAAATCTATCTATCTATCTATCTATCTATCTATCTATCTATCTATCTATCTATCTATCTATCTATCTATCTATCTATCTATCTATCTATCTATCTATCTATCTGTCTATCTCTAGTGAAGTGAAACAGAATTATAGTAATAGCCATTGTGAAATGTAGTCTATTTTTCAGACAATATTTGTTTGTTCTCAGTTTGTTTCTAGCTGAAGTCAAACAATGGTTGTGTCTCAAAACCTAAACTGCCTACCTAGGCACAATATTGACTACTTAAGATGCCCAGAAAGGACATCTAGAAGTGCAAATCTTTCATGACTCAATGGAAGCCCAAAAACTGCTTAATGTACTTTGGTTGCTCGAAAATGCTTTCTAGGTAGGGACCTCAATATGTTTGGAGACACAGCCTTGTATCTTGCAGTGAAAAGACTCTGTTCTTGTGCTGAACTCTTAACTACAGTCTGAAAGTGGATACTGGACTGTAAGAGTAATCATATTAACACACACATAAGCTTGTTTTTAATTAGACTTCATGAAAAGTAGTCTTATGTTTGCATTTCTATAACATCAGTTCCAATTTTGCAGTTTACTTGTATTCAGTTTTGTGTTCACTCAGTACTTCTGACTGTAAAGACTGACTGCTTTATGAAAACTCATATTCAATTCTGATTTATTTACATTAGCAAACATATATGTGTTTGCACACGTTTATGTTCATGTGAGGGTGGAAATTCAAGAAATTCATCTCTCTATCTCAACACTGGCACACAGAGCATTATGGGATATACATTACTGTCCCTCAATCCCAGAATGCATTCATTTCTTAGCCAGAGTTTGTATAGGAGTCATGCAGCGTGTATTTTTTACCTTATCTAAATTAGATTTTATTCTAAGGCCTGTTTTGGAAAATTAAGAATGGCTCTGTATATTGACTGAGCGAGACACGCTCCCGAACAATCGTGGTGTATTTTTAAAGTGTTTCTGTTGCTTGTCATCTTTACATGCTGACTTCCTGTTCCTTTCACTTTCATCTGCTCTTCTATTTTTACATCTTGTACAAAAGCCCCATTTACTTTTATTCCTGCTCTTATTTTTCACAATTCATAAGTGCACTTTATTTTAAAGTAAAAGTATTTCCAATAGTTATAGCCTTATAATTTAATGCATTAAATTATTTAAACAATAAAATAAGTTAACATATGAATAACTGCAATAATATAAAATGATACATTTGAAACAGAAGCATCACCTCCATGGATATGTTCTACAATGGAAAACATGAAACTTTGAACTAATATCGCATTTACTCCAGTAGTTATGAGCTCCACAGACACAATTTCATATCAAACAAAAGCTCTCATAAAGATGAGATCTGCAGATAAATGAGAGGCGAGAAAACCTGTGAGAAACTGGAGCGCAGGTGAGAAACATGACTGGGTGAATATTATGATACACAGCGCAACTTTTAAAGCAACGTTGCTGTCAACAGGGAACCAGATGAGACACTGGGCCCTGACTGATCTCAAGTATCCAGACAGAAATTTGTTACCCATTCTCAATGTGAAAGTGCCCAGTCAGCATTGCCCAAAAAAACTGCCCCATGTATCATCACCTTAACACTGTAAAAAAGACAATTTAAGACAAAGATTACCGGAGTGTTTTCCATTTAATTGAATGTATTAGTTGCCATTTCTTTGTTACTATTTGTGAAATATATGAGCAATTTCTGAATGAAAATGATTTCACCATCAATTTTGTGTAGACCAATTGTCTTTCGAAGAAGTTTAAATTCCTATTATGGAAATTTATTTAGATGCAATTCACATTGTATTTAGTTTTTAAAGGAATGTGTAATTAGGTTTAATTTGTGCATAATGTGAAATCATATTTGAATGAAATCATCACTTATATTATTATTAATATTTTGAATGCGCTTTTTATATTTTTATATTTACTTTCATTTAAATGTGCTTTTGGAATTTTTATTTTCTTGTTTTTCTAATTAGATTTTATTAAAGTTATTTATTTTAGTAATTTGATCACTTAAAATGTAACTTCTAAGTTTTTCTGTGTAATATTTAGATTTTGTTTATGCTTTATTCCAAAATTTAGGTACAATATTATTTTATTCCAGTATCAGCCTAATCACAATTTATTAAATAAAGCTGCTAATTATGGGCTGGATCAATATACTGGATCGACTGTATAACAGAATCAGACTTTAATGAAAAGTGACGTGCAGACCAGAACTCTATCAGTCCAGAGGGTGAGAAGATGAAAATAGAACGATAACTGATAAGAAGAGCATCTGTTGACAGAAGAGAGACAGTCTCTGAGCAAATAATTGGACATTTATTGAGCCAAACCTGTCAAACCTTTTTAACATTCTCTTTCTTATTACACTGTAATGTGGGCAGTTAAAAAAGAAACTAAATGTTGACAATGTCTATTATTTTTACCTGTTTTCAACATTAATAATCAGAAATGTTTCTTGAGCAGCAAATCATCATATTAGAATGATTTCTGAAGCTCATGTGACACTAAAGGCTGGAGTAATGATGCTGAAAATTCAGCTGTGCATCACAGCAACAAAATACATTCTACCATATACTACAATAAAAAACATTTTTTTGAAATAGTACAAATATTTCAGAATATTATTGTTTTTAATGTATTTTTCATCAAATGCTTTCACTCCTGGTGAGCATAAAAGTCTTCTTTCAAAAACATTTAAAAAGAAAAATTCTGACGCCAAATGTTTTGCGCATATGTGTTACTTGCCATTTCTTTGTTATCATTTGTGAAATATACCATCAATTTCTGAATGAAAAGTCGCAAGTCGGTGGAATTTTTTCTCAAGTCATATAATTTGAAGTTTCCTTCATATCTGTAGCACAAACAATGCTTTAAAGTTCATTAATACAGCTAAAGGGTTGTTCAAATCCTGAATTGCACAGGTTTCCTCAACACTCATTTATTATTAGTCAGACAGACAGACAGATAGTTCCTCCCCAAACACATGCTTAATTAAATGATTGAATTAATTATTAACACTTTTCTTGTTTCATCACATATCTAAAGACAGAAAAGAGCTCCGATTAAACATTCTCTCTTGTAGATTCAGATTTGGCAGATTCATTCTCTCATTTTTAATTCATGATAATACCCATTTTCATTTAAATATGCAGATTACATTGAATAATTTAAGATGCTGGCCAAAATGTCTCTCTGTCCTGGTTTTCCTCCCATCTTCAGGTGATTATCTCTGTGTGTCGTCTGTGCCTCACATCTCAAACGGAAGAAACGGAGTGACTGATGTTAACTTTACCTCGAGCCACGGCAGCAATCAGACACAGTCCTCTAACATCACTGAGCCCACGCCGCACAGAAACACAACAACAGGTACAACATTTACTTGCTGTGGTTTTAATCTGAGATTGACAGTGTCATTAACCCTCGATATGATGTGTTATGCAAGTTCCTACTGCCACAATCAGCGTTTGTAGAGGCACTAGTCATTGGGTCAAAATATTTCTTTAACCCTTGTGCTGTGCTGAAAATCCTTTACCTAATTTGGGGTTCCCAGTCAAAAATGACTGGCCTTTTAAAACTCTTTTTATGCTATATTATTACCAATCAATTCAATCTTTTAATCAACTTGTTTTCTTCCAACCAGCACAGGTTTTTTATTTCTTTTTGGAGCTGATTGATTGTAGACCGCATTCATCTGAGCTCATGCATCTCAGATTTTGAGTGATAAAAAGTTTTTTTTTTTTTTTTTTTATAATCTTGTCAAAGATCACTCAAAAACCTAGGTGCATTAGCCCAGATCTGTTTTTAGGGACTTTTCTTAGAGTGCACGTAATACTTTTAAACAGCCATTAAAAAGAAGAAAAAGAAAACACTGTACAATTATACTGTAATGTTGAATGGCTAGTCAATGGTTAAATATTAGGAGAAAAAGATGCCATTATACAAGTCTTTATGTTGTTTATACATTGTTTTGAATTAAGATTGAATGAAATTATTGCAATATAAAAGTATATTTAAAAACTTTAATGTTAGGTGGGATTAATCAAGATTAATTTCTGAAAAAATGTGATTAGTTATCCTTATTTATCAATAGACAACACTAATATATATATATATATATATATATATATATATATATATATGTATATATGTATATATATATATATATATATATATATATATATATATGTATATATGTATATATATATATATATATATATATATATATATATATATATATATATATATATATATATATATATATATATATATATATATATGTATTTTCCGGACTATAAGTCACGCTTTTTTTCATAGTTTGGCTGGCCCTGCGACTTATAGTGAGGTGCGACTTATTATCAAAATTAATTTGACATGAAGCAAGAGAAATGAACCAAGAGAAAACATTACCGTCTACAGCCGTGAGAGGGCGCTCTATGCTGCTCAGTTCTCCTGTAGTCTACACTGAAGACATAGAGCGCCATCTCGCGGCTGTAGACGGTAATGTTTTCTCTTGTTCTTGGTTCTAAATAAATGCGACTTATAGTCCAGTGCGACTTATATATGTTTTTTTCCTCATCATGACGTATTTTTGGACTGATGCGACTTATACTCAGGTGCAACTTATAGTCCGAAGAATACGGTATACACTTTTTTATATTTTCACTTTTCATTTGAATTTACTATTATTTATATAACATTTATTAATATTTTAAAGTGAATTTTATCCAAATAAATATCATTTGAAAAATTAATAAATTCTATATAAATAGTAAAATAATTTAGAATAACACTGTTCTTTAAAAAAAAATTCTGACTCACTCTACACATCTCAACTTTGTTGAGACTACCACAGAGGAATATTTAACCTAAGAACGAAACTCTGCCATCATTTACTCACAGTATGTGGTTCCAAACACACGTACATTTATTTCTTCTGTGAAACATAAAAGCAGAACACACCATCTATGTCATCACATTCCTGCTGCTTCAAATCAAAAATGGCAAGCAAAGACACATTTCAACAAGTTTAGAACAACATGAGAGCGGGCAAATAAATTCTTTCACTTTTCTATACCTGACCTGACAGAACAGATCATTTACACAACCACCAGTGGTTCTGAACTGCGACAGCAATGTAGAACGACATGAAGAGAGTCAATGAGTAAATGCTGTGTGAGATCTAACGTGAGAGTTTGAATCCTCATGACACACACACACACACACACACGCGTCTCACATGCACAGACATGTGCTGTTAAACAGAACAACTGTGGCTCACTCCACAAACCATCAAAGATCTCACCAACACCATTAAAAATCATCCTGCTGCATTACTGCAGATACTGTAACTGGCTGCTTCCAACTTAAAACACACTCAATGTGTGCTTTTACATAGCATTAATGTGCATATTTAATTTTCTGAGTGCATCTCTCTTAGAAATTAATGCAATTATTTTATATTTTTAATGTGAAAGGTTTTTTCTGCTCACCCAGGTTGCATTTATTTGATCACAAACACAGTACAAAATATAGTAATATTGTGAAATATCATTACAACTTAAAAAACAACAACTGCTTTCTACTTTAATATATTTTAAAATGTTCCTGTGGCTCAGTGGTAGAGCATTGCATTAGCAGCACAAAAGTTTGTGGGTTCAGTTTTCCAGGGAACACACATACTTAAAAAAAAAAAAAGTGTAGCCTGAATGCTCAGTCGCGTTGAATAAAGGTGTCTGCTAAATGCATAAATTAAAATGTAATTTATTCCTATGATGCAAAGCTGAATTTTCAGCACCATTACTCCACACGATCTTTCAGAAAACCAAATATGCTGATTTGCTGCTCAAGAGACACTTCTGATTATTATCAGTGTTGAAAACAGTTGTGCTGCTTCATATTGAAACTGGAAATATTTTTCATGATTCTTTGATGAATAGAGAATTTGAAAGAACAACATTATTTGTCAAATTAATCTTTGTTTGACATTATAAACATTTTGACCATTACTTTTGATCAATTCTATGCATCCTTGCTGATAAAAAGTATTCATTTCTTTAAAAAAATTCTTACTGACCCCAAACTTTTGACCGGTAGTGTACATACTGCAGAAATAGTAATAGTATGCTAGGTAGTGCTATTTTGAACACAGCCTCGCTCTCTTTTCTCTTAACTCACACATATGTGTCAAACGTTCAGTTTTTTCACATTCAGGGGTGCGTTTCCCAAAACCATATAGTTGCTAACCTGTTAACAACTTAGCTGGTTGGCAATGGGAAATTGCATTGCAACCAACAAAGTTGCTAACTTAGTTTTGGGAAACGCACCCCTGATTAGTTTCCAATCCAATTAACCCTTCATACCAGGCATGAACACATGCACAACTCATGCAAAAAACTCTATTTACATAGTTTTTTCCCGTTCCATGGGGAAAAAGGATGTCTTTGTAATCATCAAAATGAAAGAATGACTTACTCTGAAACAGCTCATAAAGAGAGCAATTTACACAATCCAAGCACTTACTGATGGATTAAATCTCACTGAATATCAGATTTCACTACAGGAGTTAAAATGAGTTGGAAATGCTTTTAGTGTTTAACAAAGGCATCACCAGCTGAAGAAACCGTGTTGAACATGTAGCCGCCTGTTGAGTCACGTCACGTGCTCATGAATTTAACTGAAAAAGCCCAAAGCTGTGTTTCATCTGTCAGTCATTCAGCTCAGTTTGCATGTTGGTTTTCAGTTATTTTCAACATTTCTGTCAGCAGATCTATCATATGCTGCCGTGTTAGTGGAGTCTTGTAGAGGTTACCATGGAAAAATAGTAATAATTAAAGTTTTTCCCACAAGAGACGAAATGCACCCATTTCTTCTTCTTCTTCTTTAATGGGCACCAGTTGCACTTCTAACATTGTGCAATATTCAAGATAAGACATGACCAAAAGAAACAAAACAAACACTTTTTGAAAGTAAACTCTGTACACTACTGCTCAAATGTTTCAGTAAGACTTTTTAATAAATTAAATGATAAATTAATACATTTATTCTACAAGGATGGCAGTAAATTTCTGTAAAGAAATTGATAATGTTACAAAAGATTTATATTTCTAATAAAGAAAATGTTTTACACTAAATATATTTAATACAAATATATATTTTTATACACAACATTTATTTAGTTATTAAATACATATGTACAGTATATTAGATATGCATGAAATCGATTAGAAGTGACAGTAAAAACAATGTTACAAAAGATTTCTATTTAAAATAAATGCTGTTATTTTAGACTTTCTAGAAATTATAGAATCCAATGTGTGTGTGTGTGTGGGGGGGGGGGGGTTATACAAATATATAAAGCAGTTTCCAACATTTGATATTAATCAGAAATGTTTCTTGGGCAGTAAATCAGTATATTAGAATGTTTTGTGAAGATCATGTGACACTGAAGACTGGAGGAATGATGCTGAAAATAGAGCTGTGCATCACAGGAAAAATATATTTAACTATTTTGATGTTTTTACTGTATTTTGGATCAAATTAATGCTGTTTGGTGAGCATAATTTATTTATTTTTAAACATAATTTTTTTTAATAAATATCAAATTATTATCAATTATCAAATTATCAAAAATTATTCTAACTTTTTTTGGAAGTTGCACTCAAATCTGAGGTTTTTTTTTTTTTTTTTTGCTGATTTAACACTGTTGTGTTTGTTTCACCTTTAGAGATGTTGAAGAACTCATCCGCCCTGGCAGTGAATGTCAGTTTCTCTGGGAACATCTCAGACAGTCGAAATGACTCAGATGTGTCACCTGTGAAAAATGAGACCACAGTTAACACGGTAAAGCCAACTACACTCCTGCCATCAACGACCCATGAGACCAAAAGCACCGTTAACATCAGCACGCTCCACCCAGAATCCAGCGGAGCTCACAACGACACCCCCTCAGCTCTGAACGTCACAGACAGCGGTACGTGAAAACACTGTGCATTAGTCTTGTTGATTTCCAGTCAAAAATACATCTTTAAAACAACACAATATCCTAGTAATAAGACTTGTTTTAACCCTTAACGCATTTAATATTAACTGTATTAAAATATACATGTATTAAAAACACTTTTTCTGTACTTTTAATTAGAATTCTTTATTTGACTATATATATTTAAATATACTTAAATACTGTGTATTTAATTATCAGAAACTATACTCATTAGCACTTTTCAGTATGAATTCTGAATTCTTAATATTACGTTTATATTACACATAATATATTTAAATACACGTACATACAACATAATGTATTTATTATAATTTATATTCATCAGTACTTTTCGATATGAATCCTTAATATTTAATATATATTGCATTTAATATTTAAAAAACACTTATATAGAATGTATTTAATAAACAATACTTGTCAGTACTTTTTTTTAAATATCAATTCTCAATTCTTATTATTAAATAAATAATATATAATAAATAAATAAAGAGTAAACTTATTATGTTTAAATACACTTAAATTGAATGTATTTAGAATGAATTCTTAATTTTAAATACATTTATTTAATACATTTAATACATTTAAATTCATATTTGTAAGTACACATTTTTAAGTACTTTTCCGTATAACTTCAGAATTTTTAATGTTAAAAAATACTTTCAACTTAATATATTTAATTCACATTTGTAAGTACTTTTCGGCATAAATTCTGAATTTAAGTTTAATTATTTTTTTTATTAAACATTTAATTAAACTTAAATATTATGTATTTAATGATTACAAACTATATTTACCATTTCAGTATAAATGTTTACACATTTCACTTGATAATATAATAATACATTTAAATATATTTGTAAGTAAGTCTATTTATTTGTACTTTTCAGTGTGAATACTGTATTACTGTAGCACCATCTTCATTAAAATGGCTGTGTAATTATGATCTGACTGACTAATTTTGACAAAAGCATTGCATTCTGCTGGAGACCTCTCCTGCTTGTCTTTCAATGCAGACATGATTTATTGCTGTGATTATCAAACATCACATGATTATTCATTTGGTTGATGCTTTTGTGATTGAATGCAGCTGCATGCACAAATATTTACAGTGCACATCTGCATTTTTGTTTACCATAACGGCGAGCAAAAGAAATCCTCATACACTGGATATGAATAGAGGTCGGACAGCAGAGAGGCTGATAACAGTGCGTAAGTGTGGAAAGAGCGTCATTATATGTGCAGAGGAACGGCGAGCTGTGAAGGACGTCTTCATGCTGACACAACCGAAGAACACATGCATCTTTGTGGATTCACCAGACGTCACTGCAGAAACGCTGAATAATGTTCTCTCTTTCTCTGTTTTCGTTCTTCTAGACAATAGTAAAGCGTCCACTGACCCGCTCCTTGCTGGACTGGTGTCAGCGTTCATCGTCGTTGTTGCCATCGTTTCCGTCCTCATATTCCTCAAATTCAGAAACAAAAACTCTGGTCCAGTGTTTCACAGACTTCAAGATCTCCCCATGGTGAGACCTCAGCTTCTTTAACAAACACTTACTGGCTCAATCAGCCACGTGACAAACATTCAACACTGACAGGAAAAGTATCATTCTCAGGAAACCATTTAGATGCCGTGTATACAATTGTCATTTCTATTTATTTATTTCTTCTTTTTTTTCATGCCATTTAATAAGGTTATTTTGCTGAAGCTTATTTTTTTCTATGTTAGACTCAAAGTACAGGATTACTATGATGTTGATTAAAATAATAATAATAATAATAATATTTAATGATGTTACTCACTTCAATATATCAAAATACATTTTGAGAAAAGTGGTAATTAAAACCCACTGATTTATGAAAATGCTATGATTTTATTTTTTTTTTATCTTTTTTTCATTTTTCATTTTTTTTTATCATTTAAAGTCACTGAAAAAAATCCATTGGGGAAATAAATAAATATAAAATGTGAAAAAAAAAAATACTGAATCAAAGTAACTATTAAATAATGTACACAATGTAATGTAAACTACTAAAAGATGTAAACAAAATTGATGTTGTTCCCTTAAATATAATTTAAATATGTGTGTGTAATGTGACACATTAACAAGACTGAAGAAAAGCCTTTATCTCTAAAAATAAAATAAAAAAAGGAGAAAAAAGCATGGTATTTAAATTTCAAGAAAAGCTAAATATGGGTACATTTTTATTGTTTTTTTTTATTTTTTATTTTTACTATATAACTAATTAAAATTGGATGTGATGTATTAAAACAAAAATAGCCTAATAAACATTTTTTAGATGTATTTACACTACACCAGTATACATGAAAGTTCTGTTCAGTTACAGTTTCTTGAGAATGACTCACTGATATCTGTGTTTCAGGATGATATGCTGGAAGACGCCCCTCTCACCATGTACAGCTACTGAAATCCCAGATGTTCCTCAGACATCTTCAGAGCACCCAACATCCTCCGATCTACACAACACAGACACGTTTAAACGGCTGGTGTGCTTCATAGAGACACAAACACTTCTGTACAGGACTAAATGTAGCCTAATACTCCACTTTAGTGGTTAAATTCACCGTGGCCATCAGAGTAGTTTTCTTGCACTTTATGTGAGGTTTGGGCTGCAGGAATGTTTGGAGTAGAATGGAGAAACTAATTTTCATTTTGGGTGAATTATTCCTTGAAAGAAATGTTCCAAGTACACCACACAAAATGTCAGTGTCTCTCTCAGTCAGCAACAATCATGTTTATACAGTAATGCACCACTTATAGTGCAAGTCTACGGGGGTACCAGAATAAACAATAATGTTAACATGACACTAATGTGATATAGTCTACTATGAATATCTGTATGATATGTATATCTGTTGTATTCAGTTTTTCCAACTCCTGTGAAGCTGCAAAACCCTGTAACTTTTTAATTTCTATAGTAACTGCATTACTGTTAACTGATTTTTGCTTGTTTTTACAAACAGAGAGATGAAATCAACATTAATGCAATTGGCTCTTGGCTCATTATGTTACAAAATTCAACTGTTTTCAAAAATCCATTTGTGTGCACTTTGACAAAGATGGTAAAAAAACAGACATGAATCAATAAATAGCCAGAATTGTAACAATTTTTTTGAGCCTGAAATGTTTTATAAACCTGAGAGAAAAAAAATGTTGGCTGATGATGTGTGATGTTTACTTTGTGTAAAAAGATGTGAGAGTGGATTTAAAGTGTTTCTTATTACACATTGTTCATTTAATTAATAAAGTCTTTAAAATACACTTTTTTAAATTTGGCTCACTGGACACGCAAGTTATGAAATGCTACAATTATTGAGACTTATTTTAAGTGGTAAAAAGGTGATTGTTGTTCTTTTTACAAAAAATTGAAGTCATTGTGAAATCAAAACTGACTATTTAATTTCTTAATTCACGTTTCTGGTTTTACTGTGAACAAATCAATGCAATTTGCAAACATGCTCCAAATACTGACTGCATTACGTTTAAAACATATACACAAGACCGTGTCAAACTCTTTTAGACTAAATTGATGTTATGCATTGCATGTTCATATTGAAAACTCTCTTTTTGCTTTTTCAAAAGCTGTTTTGCAACTTAACATTGGTAGCTATACCTCAGAATATGTCAGTGCAATATATATATTTTTTAACTACAATTTTAATTTAAAAAAAAATTATAGCGATATCTAAAAAAAAAAAAAAAAAAAAAAAAAAAAAAAAAAAAGACCAAAACACAATTACTAAAACTTTAACATTAAAATTATATATATTGTTACGTCCCCCTCGGTGTCTAGGGGTGACAAGGGGAGTAACATATGCTATTTAAGAAAAGTTAACAATTATGTCGGTGAACTTGCAAACAAAAATAGTGAGAGAGAGTTGACTATCCGTAATCCCAGCACTCAAACTCATGGAAACTCTTCAAGACTTTATTTACAATGTAAAGTCTTTGTACAGCATTAAAGGGTAAGGGAAAATTAGAGGTTTAACAATATGGGTAATTCAAAAAGAAAGAATAAGATGCTTGTAGCTTCAGGAGGGGGTTAAGGCCAAAATAACAAACAAAAAGGGGATGCTAACTGAAAACAAAGTAATCGAACTTACCTAGCAAACAAAATATCAAAATCAACAACATGTCTCTTCCCTGGCTTCCTCACGGTTCCACAAAACCAGGAGAAACGCATAAGTTGATAAAATAAAAGTGGCACCCACCTCCTTACTGCGTCTGCAGGCAAAAGAATAAAAATAAAACAATTTCTAATCACTACAGCCAGTACAACAGGCTGTCTTGAATATACACTACAGGTCCTGATCACACAATAGTAATCAAATACAACAGGCTTTCTTAAAGCAGGACCACTGCTTAAACCACCAACTGGGAAAACAGACAAACCAAACTCTCTCCGGTGTTGTGTCCGTTCCCTCTGTTTAAATACAAGCTCCTCTCCACAGCTCTGACGAGGAACAGGTGACATCAATTAGGTCTTCTGTGAGAGGACAGGGAGGAACAGAGGAAAACCAACAAAAACTACAACTCCCAACAGGATGTCAAGCATCAATGAAGCACAGTTACATAGAGTTAACACACAGTATTAACAGCAACAATAACATACATCTTAGGATGTAACAATATATTAATTATATATATATATAATTTTACTTAAAAGAGTTTGGCAGTGAAGGACCCCATACCTGGAATTTGCTTAGGGCCCCCAAAGACCGCCCCTGCTCGGCTCCGTTTGCACTGCAGTTAAAGGAGCTGTATGTAAGTTTTTGAATCTGCTAAACATACCATAATATGTTTGAAAATATTAAAGAAACATGCTTAGTTATCATACTTGTTTATCTGGGGGGGGAAATGCCACAGTCAGTTATTCTACTTTGAAAATGTGCGTTCTCAATGCCTCAAAAGTTGAAGTTGAGCTCTCGTGCCTCAGTTGGTAAAAAATAAATTAGCCAATCACCATCAAGCGTTCTCTTTCAGCTTTGAGAAAGAAACATAAAAATAGAGGGAGAACATGCCTAAGCTGGATATAGGCTTCAGTAGTCGACTTGGTTAAATAGTGCAACAGACAACGTCTCTTTTAACTCAAACTTTTAATAAGGGATGGATGTTTGCTTCAGGTGACAGACAAGTTAAGTCATGTCAGTAACACATTTCACAAGAACAGTAGGAACCTGAGAGACACAATATGTTCAGCATTGGATTATTTGTTGTATGACTAGATACTTAGAACATTTTGTAAAATGAAATACAGCAATCTATGTTCTCTTTTTGTGTTTTTAAAAAGATGTTAGGTGTAGGCCATTGGACAAAAACCTCCACGATCCCTGTTTAAAAGACACAGATCTCCAACTGACCACAAGAGGGCACTGTTTCACCAGTGGCTCAAAAGGAAATGTTCTCTTTACAGGAGCTCACGCAAACACAAAATCTCTTGCTTTATCTTGACAGACATTGATGAAAACAGCATCACTTGTACTGAAACTGAACACATGGCTCTTGTTCTTTTGTACGATCACACTCAAACAAAGTCATACAAATACTGTGCTAAAAATAAGCACACTTTCTACAAAAAAATACTAACAGACTTGTCAATAAAATCTGATAGTTTAACCAAATTGGGAAGACACTGGAAACATTTTATTGATCAAATATTTTTTGACCACCAGTCATCCCAAAATATTGTGCAACAATGGTGCAGACCCTCCAGCACTGAAGTTTTTCCAGCCCTGATGTACTGTGGCGTGTCATAACATGTACTTCATGGAATGAGATTATACTCTGTGTGAAACTTCTAAAATAACTTATACCCCTTATTGCACAACGTTGCCCCGAGAAAACGAAAATAAAAACTGAATTTCTGAACATGCAAAATAAGAATAAAACATTTCACACACTCACATTTTTTATGTACAGTTCATGTCATTTAAATAAGATTATGCTACTAAAGTGAATTTAGTCTCACATCATATGCGCCTGTGACCATCAGAAAAGGAAGTCCTGTTTTCAGATGGTGCTTGATAGTGACTCCCATACCTTATTGGACTGTTCTTTGATACTTTTCAATCTTTGTAATTGGTTGCAATCATTATAAAAAAATAAAAATAAAAACATGCCTACGTTCTGTAAAGCCTCAATTAAAAACGTTCCTTTGCTTCAGGGCAACGCTATGCTGTAGACAGAGGGTAAGCAGATCATCAAAAAACTAGTTTACATTATACTCGTGTACCTTTCCCTTTAGTGAAGCATTTATTTTGTTGTAATGATGGCTGCTTCTGAAACACTGCTTCACGAAGCTTTTAAACCTTTGAGAATCAATTGTGGACCCTAACCCTGACCCTGACCCTAACCCTAACTGTTTCGAAGTACATGTTATACAATCTTGAATAATTTTAATCAACTTGTAGACATTTGTAATGAGACACTTGTGTGATTAAAACGATGAGTAGTAGTTAATAGACTCTATGGCGTGTTTAGGCTAGTGCTTTATAAAATAAACAAAACAAACCCTTGCAAATTAATAATTATTATTTTAAAGACGCACAAGCCTATTATACCGACACCTCATTGTTAATAGTATTTTATTATTTTGACTATTGTTTGATATTGTAACTTCAAGAAAGCGTTTTCATTCAAGTGTGGGGTTTGTAAAAATCTGTTTTATGTATGTTTTTGTCTGAGCCTTTGTTGCAATTACACAGTTTTGGCCAGCAGGCGTCACCAGCGTGTGGTGTTTCGAGCGCTTCGAAACATTGAATCATTTTGTGAAGCAATTGGTTCAATTGATTCGAAGCTTCGAAATGATTCATTTCTCCCATTCCCGTCTGTCTGCAGCGAACATGTCTCATTTTTTTGGCTAAAGGTTGTAGTAGGCTTGGCTTCCACACACTGGCTTTGACCGTATACGCAATAGAAAGAGTCCTGTGAGTCCGTTTCAGGCAGATAACCATTTGGTACTTATTTTAATTAGCTCTTTTTATCCCAACACAATAAAGAAACGGATGTCTGTCTAAATAAGCCCGTCACATTTGTTTTAGTGTTTAGCTGTAAAGAGAACATTTCCTTTGTGTTCACTAGAGCCTACTGCCCTCTTTTTTAAAAAGACTAAAAGAGAAGACTGAATGGATTGATTACTATTATATTATACAAAATGGTCTAAGTATCTAGTCATACAACAGATAATTAATTGCTGAAAGTTGTGTCTATCAGGTTCCCACCGTTCTTGTGAAATGTGTTTCTGACGCTCAAGTACGTACTAGCGATAATAGATGGTAGTACACTCATGTTTCTTTTCAGATCGTATAAATCTTTCGCCTTTTACTAAAGATTTCCGTGGAGAGAAACACAATGAGTATAAGCTAACTTTTGATACCCTGCATAACTGTAGGGGTTCCTGTTCAGTTTTAAATATCAGACTAATATTGATTCTTGATTTGACAATGGATGGCATATTGCATTATATTTCAATGCAATAGAAATGCTCGAATTTTATTATTTTTTATTGAAGTGTGAGTGTCAAATGTGAATGATTTCTTATTTGTTCAACATTAAAAGCAATTGTTATGCGTTTCATTGGAAAGCTACGGAGCCCCGCACAAGATGTGCAGGAAAAAATTGTAGGCTAATCGATGGTCAGGATATATTCTGGCCCACGATTTACTAATTCGTTCCTTCAACGTACTAAAACGTGCACACGATTAATATTGAATTCCCTCGATTTACTTTTTCGTTCACTCGATTTATAAATTGTGCGCACGTTGTTTATTTTACTTGGTGAGTTATTATATTATGATACTTAGACCCAATAATTACTCAACATTCCAGGTTTAAATGCAATAAAGTAGAATTTTGGTGAAATAAACCTTTAAAAAGCTCTAAAACTCTTAAGTAGTTAAAACGGGGTGAAAATACTGCCTTGGTGCCATTTTCGGTCCTCCAAATGTGTGAATTCGTTCCTGGGACTTAGGTTCTCTGACTCGGTAGGTGGCGCTGTCACAAAAAAAAAAAAAAAAAAAAAAACTAGGGTCGTAAGCTATTTGTGCTCTATTAGTTTGGTCTGTTACGATGCTATTTGTGTTTGATTACTAATGCTTGTGTAGAACGTCATTGCATTGGCTGTATAAAAACAGCATTGCACGCACAGGAAAAAATATTCAGCCTCGACTCTTTTATCATCATTAGTAATAAAATTTGCAAAGCGTAGGCTACTAAATTGAACAAAACTATATAAATGCAAAATTTGAATTAATGAATATATAACAGTATCCACGGTATAGCAAAATACATAGAAATAATAATAATGGAACAACATAGTACCTATAGTCACTTTCATACCTCCCCTGAAATGAAATACAGGAATTATATTATTGATACCACTCTTTAATCAAGAATCACACAATGACATCCTGCAAAACATACATCTAACGATCTTAAACAATTAAATAATTTATACAATACACGCCTTGATTTTTTTCGTATGTGCTAAAAAAACACGAATCGCTAAATTTCAGATATACTCTAATATTCACACTATTTGAAGAACCCCACATTTAAGCAGAGCATTCAAAAAATTAGTTTATACTCATTGCGTTCCTCCCCACGGAAATCTTTAGTAAAAGGCGAAAGATTTATACGATCTGAAAAGAAACATGAGTGTACTAGCTTTAATAAAAGCAGCAGTACGTACTTCAGTGACAGAAACACACTCCACAAGAACGGTGTGAACCTGACAGACACCATTTGTTCAACACAACATTGATTACTGTATTTGTGGTTACTTTAATATTCTGTATAATGAGAAATACATCCGCTCTTCTTAAAAAAATAGTATTTAGGTTAAAAATATAATTATTGCACTCAAATATCGCTTTTAGGCACGGGCACTAGTCTCATTAGTGAACAAAAAGAAAGGGTTCTCTTCACGCATTTGTGAACATGTCATTTGCGAATTTATAACCAAACCCCGTCTTTGTAGGTCGTGTCTAACAATAACACAAACGAAACGACTGTGCTTTATTCTAATTGCTTCGTTCGAAAAAACGCGAACAAAATACTAAAGTGTCTATGATGCGTTGTTCAAACTAGAGATACAATGAGTTATAACAGAATACTCAAATTCTGATGTTTTACCACGAAGAGATGCCCCGCAGTAAAGCAGGGCATCAAAAAATTAGTTTATACTCATTGTGTTCCTCCCCACGGAAATCTTTAGTAAAAGGCGAAAGATTTATACGATCTGAAGAGAAACATGAGTGTACTGATTTCTTGGAGGCAGCAGTACGTACTTGAGTGACAGAAACACACTCTACAAGAACAGTGAGGACATGATGACATCGGTACTGCACATATATTAAAACAGAATAACGTATAATAACGTCAAACGACTGTGCTATTAAACTGCATAACAAACAATAAAGTACGGGTGTATAAAATTAAAAAAAACTTAAGCGATTTTAAGTGTGCCCCATTGCATTGTGGGTAAGAGACCTTACTTCCGGTTGCGTCATCACTCTTAAGGACTTGGCTAGCTTTACTGACAAAGTACCACTGGTGATCTTAGCGCAGTTACACTCGCTTCTGTGTAAATAAAGCAGTTTAAATGATGAAAAATACAATAAAAAATTACTGACATTGTAAAGAACAAGCATTACGTTTTACTCGCCCCGCCTCCCTGGAATTTCCTTCGTTACTATTGGCTAGCCTATCCGTCGGACCAGTCGCATATAGGTGTAGAGCGCTGACTAGCCAATAGGAATGAAGGAAATTTCAGGGAGGCGGGACGAGTAAACTACACACAATAAAAGGCAACAAATAAACAAAATGAGTTTGTATTCGTTTTTCTATCACTTTATCTAGATTAACTTTAAGAATGATTAACATATAATAAACGAACGTTGTGAACAAAGATAAAATAAACCTTGTAATAATTGTTCTTGTGTTGTTGTTGATTGATGTAGCTACAAAATGTGCAACGATCTTAATAAACATTTACATTGTAATAGAGAATAGTTATCTATAATATTGAAAATGTGATTAATTAAAAAGAACATTTTGATAATGTTTTAGACAATTATTTTGAAAGAGACGTTCAGTTTATATTTGTATAATTATGTACAGAAAACATAATTGTATATGAAATTTAACATAAAAGTAAGTTTTTCATTTTATTTATAGTAAAATAATACACTTATTATAAAAATGAAAAAGGGTAATAACTACAGTATAGCACTAAACAAAATATATTATAATTAAATAAATATACATACAATTATTATAGATTTAACAACAACAAATGTGTTAAAAATACAGATGTGGAAAACACACAAAAAAGAAGAAAAATATGTTATGTAATATTAACATTTAGTGTTTACAAATCTGAGCAATATTAAATATAAATGCAAGTCAATAAAATGTAATATCAATAAAAAAAATTGATTTTGAATTTTTTTATAAATAAAAAAACAACACACTAAAATACAGTACAAACAAGGCCAATACTTCTGGTATTTTAATTAACAAATGTTTTTTTTTTTTATGTTAAGATTCAACAACAACAACAACAACAATAACAAAATCTAGTTTTGTGGAGAGATTTGTGGAGAACACAAAAAAAAAAGTACACGACCAGTCAAATGTTTTTGTACAGTAAGATTTTTAATGCTCACCAAGCCTGTCTTTATCTGATCCAAAATACAAGCAAAAATATTATGAAACATTTTTACTATTTAAAATAACTGCTTTCTATATGAATATATTCTACAATTTTATTTATTTCTGTGATCAAATCTAAATTTTCAGCATCATTACTCCAGTCTTCAGTGTCACATGATCCTTCAGAAATCATTCTAATATGCTGATTTGCTTTTTTAAGAAATATTTATTATTATTAGTTTATTTACTTATTCACCAAACAATAAAGCATACAGACTTTATTAGAGCAACAGAAAGAAAAATGTTTAGATGAAAAGGCTAAATATACAATTCATTATGTACATTAACAATTATTCGGGGCGAATATAATGTAATTAATGGGAAACTATGCGAATGGCACTCTGAGGCGCGGCAAGATTTTCTGTCAGCTGTATTTAAATCCAGATCTGAAGTTTCTCACTCTGTTCAGTGGAGCATCACGTGACTAAACAAATAGCACATGAACATTGTGCAATGAAAGCAGAGCCTTCTCAGCCGCTTCAGCAACGCACTCAACCCGGAAAAACCCTCGGCATGAATTTTTGCCGATAAGTGATTGTTCCAGTAATCAAATATCGGTGCCGATTAATTGGCAAAACTGATACATTGGTCAACCTCTACTCTCTTTTTTTGCTGTACTGCATCATGAACACAAAGAATTCATGGTAATAAATGCTCACAACAACTCATGTGCACAGTAGAAATAGCCTGAGTAACAAGCATAATATACTTTCCTTGTCCTTGCCTCTCAGATACAGTTTGAAGAACACATTGCAGACCGGGATCAGTGAGAAGAAACTGTGCTGCATTTCTCTGTCTGCCAGTTACAAGTGAGGAAAACTCATCTCACAGGATCAGGGCCAAAGGGCGTGAAGTAAGACATGGGTGGCCGTCCACAGTCGTGATTCAACTGTTAAAATCTTTTTCCATGCTGTGGCTCTGTGCGCTGGACAGTGTGGGAAGACATGTGGGATGAAAGAGTGTATAGTAAATGCTCAACCACACAATGTTTAAAGTCTACGCAGGGATACTTTATGAAATCATGTGTAAAGGATGGAAAGTCTGCTAGAATTCAGAGCTGAGAGCTCTTTAGATAACAGAGTCTTAGGCCAGAAGATCATAACGAATATGTTCCATCTGACTCATTTTTGCACTAAAACCTTTTCAGAAAAGTGCTCAGAGAATAAATGCATCAGATTTTCTCACTTCTTGAAGGAATTGTAACTCAATCTCAAAGCCTGTCAAGCACTTGATTGTTGAGGTTTATATGTGTTCCATTGTTTCTACATTGACCTCGGAAGCTGCTGTGCACAATTTCTTGTTGGATAAAAATCATTTTATATCATTAGTATACCATTAACCATTAATTAATTACTCAACATATAAGGATTATAATGTAAAGATCAAGATGTTTTGGACTCTATTCCGCCATTATCTGTGAACATCTGCTGGCTTATATGAACCAAAACATTGTTTAGTTTAGTTGGCTTCCTGCTCAGCTCTCATGCCTGTCTGGGACGATGCTCTCTGGTCCTCTGGAGGAGTGAGTTAGTGCCAGTGTGGTTTGGGTATCCGGTCAGAACATCACCGCCTGTCCACATCATGACCTCCAGTAAAGAGTGAGCCATTCAGGAACACATTCAACGCAAACCATTCAAAAGTTTCTGGTCAGTGATGTTTCTGAAAGAAGACAGAACCAAGGCGGCATTTATTTGTTTAAAAATAGAGCAAAAACAGTATATTATGAAATATTATTACAATTTAAAAATGACTTTTCTATTTAAATATATTGTATGTTGAAATTGATATTCATGTGATCAAAGCTGAATTTACAGCATCATTACTTTCAGAAATCATTTAATATGAAAACAGTTGTGGTGCTTTAATATCTTTCGAAAAGCCATGAAAGATTTTTTTTTCACAATTCTTTAATGAAAAGAACGTAAAATCTTTTATAACACTGTAAATGTCTTTATGTCACTTTTGATCAATTTAATCCATGTTGAAAAAAAGTATTAATTTCTTTTAAAAAATGAAAAATATCTGACTGATCCCACACTTTTAAATGGTACGTGTTGAAACATGCATATAGATGTAAAAATAAAAAGTGAGATTACTGGACAACTAAAACTCTCAATTGAGCAAAACTTTATGAAAAAATATAAAAATCTGAACAACATTCAAGTACTTGCCTGCAATGCAAAACTGAAAGAAGAAAAAAATTCGCCATTTGCTTATGTTGTTGCTTTCTACACTGTAAAAAATTTCTTGTTGTTTTTACAAAAACTTTTTGGCAGCTGTGGTTGCCAGAATAATTTTGTAAAAATACAGAAAACTCTAAACACATTTACGTCAAAAACTGTTAATTTTACAATATAAAGCTGTAATTTACAAACAAGAAAATGTGAATATAAACCAGTAAATTCAACAACACACAAAATTAAATCTGTTTTGTACCTTGAAAATACTGACAACCACCATAATAATAAAGATGGTACTGGATAAGAGAAAGCCACATGAAGTATCAAAGCTCATCACAAGTAGCTTCACCACAAGCAGAAGTATATATTAACATATAGAAGGTGCACATTTATGGAAACACAAAACACCATCATGGTAACACACGTGATACTTAAATAATGCAAAAAACTTTCATTAAGCAACAGAAGATGTAACATAAAGCTCAAATGTACATAACTGATAACAAGAACTATTTAAAAACATGATTATTTAAACAAAATACTTTCAAACGTGTAGTGTCACGCAGGGAATTCTGGGAATATCAGTTTACAGTTTTAGACTGTAAATTATACATTGATTTGTTCTTTTTTTACTTCTAAAAGCTGTATAATTAACATAATTTTACTGAAAATTTACATTAAATGCTTTGTTAGATCTTTTACAGTTTTTCCCTGTATATAGTACGGGAACTTACTGTTAACCTATTATCAGTTTTTTTCCGTAGCGTTTGTACAAAATTTTACAGTTAAAATTACACTTATTTTTTACAGTGTAGTGTTTTTAGTATGTTACTATGTTTTTGCTAAGGTAAGTTTCTGTGATCCTCTGCTCAGCAGATATATAAGATAAGATATATAAGTCTTTGGGAATTTTTGTAGCCATTTTATTTATTCATGAAGCAAAAACTGTAAATCAGATCACTTCGAAAAGTGCTGTCCTCTTTATAATAAGGCCAACAGTCAGATTATGACAGGCTGTGTAAACAATGACACTGTTGGCTTTGTAAAAGGAGAAAAAATATAAAAACTATATATATAATATATACATGAAAGAAACCTGGGGGATTGCACTTTCCAATCACTCAATCACCTGCTCTGTACTGCTTAGAAAACAGTTGTTCCTGAAATCCACTGCATCAATCTCAGCTGATTTTTTTTTCTTTTTTTGTGATGTTGGCTCTTTCATGATTGTATGACTCAGAATTATGAATTATGAGATTTGATCCCTCCCCAACAGAGCTGAACATAAGTGTAATACATTAGGCAGGAGGAGAGGCACGTGACGTTGAGGATATAAACAGAAATGTCAGGCTCTTTCTCCAGCATGTGGACTCCATTTGTGCGGCGCATGAGAGCGTTTGGCACAGAAGCCCTTTGGTATCTCTCAATCCATCTGCTCGGGCCAAATTATCATATCCTCCAGACTCCAATGAACATAAATCATTGGCGGGAACACGTCATAAAATGATGATTTAAAGCCACGGCTGTCAAAACACAGCCATGCAGATGTCACACAGCAGTTTAGGCAGGGAACTCAAGGACTTCATCTCATTTGAACAATTTATGGCCTCTTAGGGACAACAGACAGATGAGCTGCCCTTTAAGCCCACCAGCAGGAACACACATGAAACCTGTATAGTAGCCCAAAGCCTTGATAAACCCACCAGCAGGGAGTTCCTCGTTCCTCCAGAAGTCAGGATCCATCACTTCTTGCGTACTGGTATGTGGAAGCTTTCTGTCGGTTATGCTGTGTTTGTGAGCTTTGGTACTAATGTTGAAGGACACACACTGTTTTAGACTCGAGGCATAAATTGAGACCAAGGAAAATAAATATTGCGAGTTTCCTGAATTTGGGCAAGATGTATGTGAACATAACTGGGTCCTTCCTATTAAGCAGTACATTTTCATATCCCCATCATACATAACACTCACATTTATCAAGATGGAAAGCATTTGAGAAGAATAAATCGCAAGCTTTTTAGAATTAAATAATTAATTTGTACATATTAATTTTAACAATAAAAAAAAAAACTCTGTTTAACCAAAGCCAAGATATAAATATATAGCAATTGTAGTTATATATTATTTTTAATATAAAATTCAGTTTGACTGAAAATACAAACAAAAGTTATTTTAAAGCCATTGTTTTGTTAACAAGGATAAGACATTACAAAATGTAGCTTTAGAAAGAGATATTTTATCTGATTTATCATTTACAGCATCAAATGTATTACACATAAACATTTAAGATACGATAGCCTAACATAAACTAAACATAAAAGAAGATTATTTGAGAAAAATCTTAGTATTTTTTTGTTCATATAATGAAGGTCACTGGCAACAAGATGAACTTGCTTACCAACATTCTCAAAATATCTTTTATCTTCCGCAAAAAGAAAGTATGTCATAGGGTGAGTATATGACGGGTGACATTTTTGGGTGAACTATCCTTTTATTTATTTGTTTGTTTGGAATTGGTTGTTTGTCAATAGGTAAATGTCTTTGAAAAATGTAAAAAGTCATTGAGTCATTCATTCTTTTGATTCATTCAAACTGATGATTCGTTCAGGAATTAAGTAAATTGCTGTGTCTGAAATGCCATACTCTTACTATTTCTGCAGTATTCAGTTTGTATTCTGTGCATAGCATGCACATTTTCTTTATGCATGGAATACCCAGATGACGTACTATATTTGCCAGAATCTGTTATATATATAAATTATTAAAAAAATAGAAAAAATATTAATACATTATTAAAATAAAACAACAAATTGAATATAAGTAAATCATAAGTCAACTTATTTCGACATAATTATTTGAAAAAAATGAAAATAAGTGCATTTTTAAAAATGATACAATTATGTATAATAATATTATGTATAAATGTTAATTAAATGTTAACTTTATTTTTAACTTTAAACATTGCAACATCTAGCTATCTGTCTTTGTTTGAATCAGAGTGTTCATGACTTTTGTGTTTTATATGTGGGCAGATGAAATTAAATGAAATCACTGGATGCTTAAATCTGTTCAGCGAATGGAAATGGGCTTTTGGAAAACAGCATGACGTGAAACCACCTGAATGAGTAGTGTGTCAAATGTGGAAACGGTTCTGGCCTGCGAGCCCCCAAATGAATGATAGATGTGATATTTTCCCTGCAAACACAAATATCTTCAGTGATTTCAGCTGCTGAGGATACACCCGGGACAAAAAAGACCAGACCACCGTCACAGCCAAATGAGGATGAATTCTTTTTCTGGATTTTTTCATCTATTTTTACAACTTCCATTCAGTTCCCTGGCTGATCGTTGAGCTCCATGTGAAGACAGGCTGCTTGGGCCGCACAAGATGATCCTGATGTAGACGGCTATACCTGCAGGTGCTTTACCCAGCCAATTCATGTTTTGGAGGACAATGCAAAGGATTTTTCTTAACAGGCCATGATTCTTTAGTTTAAGTCATGAAAGATTAGCTTTTCCATCAGACATTTTTACAAGGTATAACTTCAGATAAAGAATTAAACCAATCCTACTTGACCTCTGAAGATTTATGTCAGTGATGAGATGTAAGATGGACAACAACAAATACTAAGACAGACCAGAAAAACCATGACTAAAGTGATTTTCCAGAAATGAGTTTGAGAAAAGTTAATTGTGCATAGATCTCGATCATGCTTTTGCACTATATATATATTTATATCTCGGGGTGTTATCTTTCACAGGTAAGACTCAGCTGTTCTTTCTCGATGTTTTTTGGTCATATTTAACATTATGTTGTCAGCTTAATTAACAACCAGTGTATTAATAATAGATGATTGGCGAACCTGCTTTAAACCCCCAAACTTATTCAAATGATTCGCGAACACACTCCGAACTGATTCAAATGACTCGCGATCCCCAAACTGACTCAAATGATTCGCGAACCCGCTCCGAACTCCCAAACTGACTCAAATGATTCGCGATCCCCAAACTGACTCAAATGATTCGCGATCCCGCTCCGAGCTCCCGAACTGATTAAAATGATTCACGCTCCGAACTCCCGAACAAATGATTCACGATCCCCAAACTGACTCAAATGATTCGCGAACCTGCTCCGAACTCCCGAACGGATTCAAATGATTCGCGCTCTGAAACTCCCGAATTGACTGAACTGATTCTGACTGAAAGCTGGCGACTGCACAGTAGAGACAGGCTGCATGTTTTCAAAAATGTTTCACCTGTATGAGAAAAAACATACAGAGAATCACTTAAGACACTTTGCTGTAGACCCATTCCACATAATAATATTCATTAAAACTGTATGTTAACACATAGGAGCTTTTGCATGAATCCGTGAGTTGGCTACAGTTTACAAATGCATGGGAACATATTGCGAAAGTGGACAGGTTAGGCTGCACTTCAGTCAAAATTAATTAATTTAAAAAAAGTAATGGACAATCCACCATATGGTAATGGTAACGGAGTTTATTTATTTAAAAAGTAATGCGTTACAGTATTAGTTTGGTCAAATTGAACTGCACTACAGTAACGCGTTACTAATAATGCCCAACACTGGTGAACATACATGGAAAAATAAACCACTGTTGTGTGTGTTTTCTGCATGAGTGTGTGTAATGTGTATTATAATTTTTTTTTTACATTATTTAACTCATTAATTGAATAAAATAGAAAATCTTGAGGGAAGCGGTGGGGAATTAATCTTTATTAGTCAGGTTTTGTCTTCACAACTAAACCATTCACAGAGAAAGACAGAACTGAAAACTTAAATAAAATGTGTTTCTAAATAACTGGAGGCAAAGTTTTTTTTTAACTGCACGTAGATCACAAACCTCTGAAATCGGTTGATAAATGTGAACGTTTTTTTATTATTATTTAATTATTTTTATTTTATTTATTGAAGATATAAAGATTTACAAACAAACATGACTGCATAAAATCCGTTTCTTCATAATAGGATACAGAAAAGATATAGCCTGAGAGAGCAGCTCTTAATACAAACAGGAAAATATATAAGCTTAGTAACAAAAATAAATATTATTTATTAAAAAAAAAAAGAAAAAAAGAGAGATTATAATACATATATACATGACATAAGGGGAGGATTAAGTAATAAATGTGAACGTTATCGTTTTTTTATTTGTTTACGGCAGTCTTGCCCTAGCTAACATGGCCGAGGTGTTGACATATCGCAGCAACGGCTCAAAGCAGCCAATGAGCATACACTCTAAAAACTGCTGGGTTGAAAACAACCCAATTTGGGTTATTTTGACAACCCAGCGCTGGGTCAAAAAGGGACGAACCCAACGCTGGGTTATTTTAACCCAACCAGTTGGGTTATCATATTTAACCCAGCCTGCTGGGTTGCCATTTTTTATGGTTTAAAATGACTATATTGCAGGGTTTCAAAAACCAGAGCGGGTGTTTTTTTATCACTGTATTTCAGAAGGAAAACTACTGTATTTAGAAAATGTTCGATATCATTTCGCATGTGCTTGATAAGGCAGCGTTTGAGAGCTCAGCACCGCTCTGCAGCCGTTACCGGAGAAACCTACCTCTCCCGCTCTTAGCGCCTCCTGCTGGCAGAAAATAAACTCGCAGAGTGCAGCCATGTGGGGAAACAATGCATTTCTACGTTAAAATTAACCCAAATTGAGCTAGGCATTAAACCTACAAATGTTGTTCATTTTAAATATCACTTTTACACACAAATAATAATTACCAAAAGGAAAATATTTATTAAAAACAAGAGAAAAGTCAAAAAGTAACATGTTAGAAGAAATGCAGAAAAGGATGGCATTAACAGCTACAGAGTTCATAAACAAAGCATTGAACATTTGATGAATATAACTGAATTAGGTTTTTTTCCAACTATTCTGGCATGACAGTACACAAATAAATCACAACATTAACTTTGATATTATAACATTTAACAGACGCGTGTGTGTGTGTGTGTGTGTGTGAAAGAATGTGAGCAGGTGTATGAATGACAGAGTGTAAACTCTTCTACTAAACAGCACAGAAAAAGCATTTAACTTTTTTTTTTTTTAACAAATTATACACTTACAGTTTGTTTCATAGTCCATGAATACAGATCATGCATCACGGTCAATTTTTTATGATCTCTTTAGCATAACTGATGTAGTCATGAAGAAGCCCCATCAGCACAGCATCTGACTTCTTCTACATCATCCAGGGCAGCGTCCTCCTTTAAAACCACCGCTGCATCAGTTTGGGGGAAAGAAGATTCTCCTCTCTGACCAGGATTCATCCCAGTCACCGCCTGCTCTTCATCAGTGGCCTAAGAGAAACACATTTGAAAAAATTAAACATTTAATTAAACTATCGATTTTCAGGTAGAGGTGTATTCACATCCGTAAGGATAGGTAAATAATCGGTTTTAAAGTTTCAACACTTTGTGTGGTTGTTTAATGTCTCAGTCCACCACAGCGCTCCAGGAGGCTATAATGGCAGCACTAGTGTGAGGACAGGTGATATTGTTTGAATAAATATTGCTTTCAGAAAGCTTCTTTACTGAAACATTAAAACAGTCATGACATTCACATACCTCACAAATGTTCATGTACGTGAAGGGCTGCTCTTCAAACCGTTAGTTCACCAAATAATTAAAATGTTTATAATTTACTCTCCTCATGTTTTTCCAGACTCATACAAACTCTGCTCATTTTTTTGAAAAAATATGAATATATTTAATATTCTCTTTTTGTGTCCTCCATTGCTGGTCTGGGAGACCAGTATTTTATTTTGAACATGTTTGCTATCATATAATTTAAGATGTATTCATATATAAATATCAGAATTTACTTCTACAATAACTCTATATTTATGAAGCTTGAAAATACTGATTATCTAAACTATAAATGGATTAACAAATATTATGAGAAAACTAAAAATATATTAATTTATGTTGTAAAGACAGACAAAAGTCTTATAGGTTTGGAATGACTTGAGGGCAAGTAAATTATTTTTTGTGTGAACTTTACCTCTAAGAGCGAAGACCAAGAATGATGACTCTCCAAATCAGACAACTCCACAGTTGGTTTGAGTTCTGCAATGAAAAACACAGACATCAATGGTCTTAATGAAATGAGCACGTAATCATGCTGTTGTTGCATCAAAATGTGAAGTAAACCGGCAGGAGACAACAGAAAAAATTTATTTTCTAAAAATAACTTACATAAAATCTCAAAGGAATTATGCTCTCCCATGTCTCTTGCTTTTAACATCTACAAAAACAAATATTATTTTACTCTTAGTAAAACACAACAACAGCTGATAACATGAAATTATGAAGTTTACTTGCCTTAAATGATCTTTCCCTCTCTTCCAAAGAAGCTGAGAAAACCACCTCCTCACACAAGCAGACTTCTGTGTCCTTAACTCCAGTTAGTTTGAGTTCTGCAAAGAGGGACATCAATGGTTTCAATAAAATATTAACATATACATACATATATATACATACACACACATATACATATATATATATATATATATATATATATATACATATATATATATATATATATATATATATAAAATCACACTGTTTTTGCATCAAAATGTGAAGTTAACAGGCAGGACACAACATAAACATTACTTTTCAAAAAAAAAAAAGTAATAATAACTTAACTTACATCAGTATCAAAAGAATGAAGT
The DNA here is from genome assembly GCF_003368295.1 of Carassius auratus. Lineage (NCBI taxonomy): Eukaryota > Metazoa > Chordata > Actinopteri > Cypriniformes > Cyprinidae > Carassius > Carassius auratus. The sequence goes on from NW_020527887.1 coordinate 99,768, forward strand.
TATCTTGTCTCTGGATTGCAACATCTAAAAAAACAACAACATTATTTTAGTCTTAGTAAAAATAAAGATAACTTGATGTTATTCTGAAGTTTACTCTCCTTAAACCGTCTGTCCCTCTCTTCAGAAGAACACCTCCTCCTCATCCTCACACAAACAGCTTCGGTGTCTCTAACTCTCAGCGCGAGGACAATGAAGACAGGAGCTGGACAAGTCTGAAATATGACATGTAAAACATACTTTTAACAGTTACCACTTCAACAGCCTCAAAATAATTATGATAGTCTTTACTACACAATGCCGTTTCCTTTAGGAGACAAACATACATTCAGTTTAACCGCGAAAAAAAAGACAAATTCACATGACCATAACCGCCTGTTAACGCCTCAAAAAGTACAGATAATGTAAAACCTTGTGTAAATATGACAAAATACATTCACAGACGTTATATTAAAAGTACATCCTCCGTTCAGTACCGTTACATGAGGCAGTTAAGACCTCCGTGTCTGAGGCAAAAACCGCGTCCGTTTTATTTTAAAATATATATATATAACGTTAAGCTCTTTTGTTTCCGCCTTTCATAAAACCTTCCGCCTTTCATACAACCGGGTAAACAATAAAAGATAACTTTACATTTTGAATATTTACTTACCATAGTCTTTCACTCGCTTCTCGCTTCTATCACGCTGAGAAAATGGCGGCTGCTCGCACTGGAGACGTACGATCTTGACGTGACGTGCGTGCTCTCCTTCACGTCCGCGTCCTCAACCCAGACCGCTGGGTTAAAAAAATTTTTTTTTAAACCTTATTATCAACCCAAACTTGGGTTAAAACATCCCAAAGTCCTATCCAACGGCCTCAACCCAGCAGTTGGGTTGAAAAAACAACCCAGCGTTTTTTAGAGTGTAGACAGTAAAAGAAATGGACACAGCGACCCCATTGCAGCTCAGTGATCCAGGTCCTGTCATGATGAGCAGAGACTTTCCAGTGGATCGTTTCTTTTTATTCAGTAGCATTAAAATATTCATGTTTTCGTTTTATTTACTTTATTAACAAATGTATGTGTATTAGCAGTGTTTGCTCAAGTTAAAGAAGTTGTTAACAAGAACATCTGCTGTTTATTTATCTAGATGTGCACACTTTTATTATATGTGTATTGGGATCGCTCATTTGAGTCATTTCGGGAGTTCGTAGCGGGTTCGCGAATCATTTGAGTCAGTTCGGGAGTTCGTAGCGGGATCACTAATTATTTGAGTCAGTTCGGGAGTTCAAAGCGGGTTCGCGAATCATTTGAGTCAGTTTGGGGATCGCGAATCATTTGAATCAGTTCGGGAGTTCGTAGTGGGATCGCGAATCATTTGAGTCAATTTGGGGATCGCGAATCATTTGAGGTAGTTCGGGAGTTCAAAGCGGGTTCCCGAATCATTTGAGGCAGTTCGGGAGTTCGTAGCGGGATCGCGAATCATTTGAGTCAGTTTGGGGATCGCGAATCATTTGAATAAGTTCGGGAGTTCGTAGCGGGTTCGCGAATCTTTTGAGTCAGTTCGGGAGTTCAAAGCGGGTTCGCGAATCATTTGAGTCAGTTCGGGAGTTCAAAGCGGGTTCGCAAATCATTTGAGTCAGTTTGGGGATGGCAAATCATTTGAATCAATCAGTTTTTAGCATAAAAGGTTCTTTGGAGTTGAGTAAAGAACCCTATATGTTTCTATATAGAACCCCAATGATCCCTTTTTTCTAAGAGTTTGTTGTCATATGTATGTTGAACTATATGTCTAAGGGAAGCTGCTTAATCGTCTACACAGAAACAAAAGGTCTGTCATCTGCGTTTAATTCAATGTAAACTGCTTTATTACACTGACTGTTGCTGCACTGTTAGTTTGTGTTGTGTTTGCAGTAGTTTCTCACGCTCAGTAGATGTCAGTGTTGCATCATCAGTGTGGAATTTTCCCGTTGATTCCTGCACATTAAGCCCTGACACATGGTCCCTGTCCCGAGAGGTCTTCGGTCTTCCAGAAGCGACTCCTCTTTTTTTCCTTCCTTTTTTTTTCCGTGATAGATAAGACATGTTTCTGGTCTTGTTGCAGTTGGACAAGTATTGGTCAGTCTGTCAAACAAATTCACTTTAACTTCTTCCTTTTCAAATGTAGGTTTTGATTGTAATTTAAGGTACATTGAAATGTTTTTTTAATTTTGTCTCCCATTATTTATACAAGTTTATTTTTCATATTTTTAATATAAACATAATTTCTTACAACGTGTAAAACTAATTGCTACGTGTGTATGTGTGTATAATATTCTAATTCTGATATCGTTATGTAAAATCTTGCATCTGAATTCCATGTCTGATGTCAAATGATCTTTCAATGTAAGCCTGAGAATAATTTAACCTTGTAGAATTTATCAGGTAATATACATTTTGGAAAACACTATCAGTCTTCTTTGCTCTTGTTTTTAGTATTGCTCTCTTCTGACGTTTCTTACAAAATAATGAAAACATAGATTTTGTATTTTCCATTCAAATATTTGATTGATTTCAGCTAAGAGGTGTTTCTTAAATTATTCTACACTCATGCACGCGCACGCAGAAGAAAATCTGTGTTTGAAGGTGGTGAACTTGTATAACACATAAACTTTAACTCTTTAAATATTTTGTTTGCCCTGAATCAGGTGATAAGGGGAAATCACCGTCCTGTTCGGCGATCCCTCAACATTTATTGATTTTTTATGCACAAATATAACTCCAGATTTTTGCTTCAAGAATTCAGGACACGTATTCAGCATAAGGAAACCTGAAAAGATTTCATTGTGGAAAGTGTGTGAAAGGTTAAGGACCAAAGAAAAAAAACTGATGTTCAATCAATTTGTTTTTCTATTAATTGATTACGTTTGTCATGGTTAACTCCAGTAATGCATACCTGCAAAAATGTCCTGAAAACATCATCTTTCTAGCTGATATATTAAGCATTATTCAACACTGTATTTTTATTTTCCTGGATGTTTTGTATAAATAGCTGGGATGCATTTAATGTGTGGAAAAAAATAACCTGGACAAAGCCAAAACATGCGCACTTGATTCAAAATATAGAAAAAAACAACAGGATCACCATAAATTGATTCAAGTTATCTGAAAGATTATGTAGTTATTTTCTGCATGGCACAGGTCAAGTGCCCTATTTCAGTATTTTCTAGGGCATTTACAATGTTTTTTTTAATTTACCCTTAAAAATTCATTTATAAAAATAATAATTCAAAGTTACGTTTTGTCTTATTTTTGGCACACAGAGCAATAAGTAGGTTAAATGTAAACCACATCTATAAATTCAGAACAAACTTTTTTAATTTTAAATTATAGCAGATCACTCTTTAATGTAGACACATGCATTTTCTGTAAAACTGCTTTGAAAAAATGTCTAAAAAGCGCTATACACATAAATTTGAATCGAACTGAATATAAAGGCTTCTTAAATAATTCTAGATTCTGCATTTAAAGTTTTGGGCATATATGCCACCCACGATTAAAAAAAAAACCGTGCACGGCCTGTTTTCTGATGACTGTAGTCAGTTTAAATCTAATAGCAATTATAGAAAAGCGTAATTGCGCTCAAATCTTTCGATTAGACTGAGTGACAACAAACAGAGCCTTGAAACGGTTTCTTTGCAGTTAAGTTCAATTAGCTTCATTACCAAAGTGCCTGGCCCACCGGCTGGACCCGAAACAAACAGCCCAAATGACTGTAAGGGTTACATAAACATTCCCAAACGAGACGCTGGAAAACCCCTTCTGGTCTGCCGCGTATCTCTAATCTCAGGAGACGTTCGCATTACAGATATAGGAACAATCCTGCCTCTTAAATCTGATAATGGGCTACATCCAAATCAAAGTGGCTGGAGGTTGAACATGTTCCTCTCTACATGTCTGTGATGCTATCCTGGGGTGCGTTTCCCAAAAGTGAATCGTTATAGCCCCCTATGATCGCAAGTTACATAATTCAACGATTCATTCGATTTTTAATATATCGAATCTATATATTTTAGCGTGCAAAAATCTGCGCCATTTATGAAGCGTGAGCATGTGCAAAAATGCGCGTTGGAACCCCACTTATGATGTTAAACAGAACCTGCTATTAATCAAATCTTTAGGCTTTATTTTAACTATGGTTAATTTTCATAAGGGATTTCAATATATTGTGTTAATTACGAACACACCGGTTTGTAGCACAAGAAGTTTTACAGTTTACTGCACTTTCTTATTCTTCATATTATACTTTCTTATGTACCTATATGGTTTATATGATATTCGCTTAGAACATTATAATGCAAATTCAATGCTTCAATAAATACATCCACTTCACGAGCTAATGAAGCTACTGCACTGTTTGTTTACTTCACTGGATTGCACATATCTGCCATGTGCCTTGTGCTGCTTTACTTATCTTTCTTTTTACATTACCTATTTGTATACTTGTATAGCTAGTTGTACTTTTTTATATTTTATCTGTAGGCCTATTTAATGTTCTACTGTTAGTGTTATCTGTATGCACCAAGGGTCTGAGAGAAACGCAATTTAAATCCTCTGTATGCAATGTACATGGGAAGAATTGACAATAAAGCAGACTTGATACAGACTTGCACTTGTTTTTCTGATGCATAAGGTCTATAATGTTGGACCAGTGTGATTCAAACTGATTTCGAAAAACTATTTGTGAATGACTAGATGGTTAGTTTCTCCAATGATGCATATTGGTAATTAAAGAGCGAGTTAACATTGTTGTAGAGGAAACATATATCTACCCCTCTCACCACAATGAAATGTTAGTAACCTAAATATTTAAGTGGCCTGTTAGTAACCTAAACATAGATGTACGTGTATGTAGGTGTCTATTCAGAGTCAACAGTAATCCTTCATCTGGGTAATGTAGGTTTTAGGTGTTGAAAAGAAATATGGGCGTACTCTTTAAGGATATTACAGTATTAGTGACATTCAACAAGTACAACCAAAGAGATTTAAAACATCATGAACCCACAGATGAGTGTTTAATAGACATTTTGCCACAGGTGTGGTCTTTTTTTGTGTGGTTGTATATTCAAGACAATGTCAATAAAAGGATTCAGAACTGATATCTAGAGCGGAGGTTTTGCATATTATGATTGCATACATTTTTCCAGAAATGTATTAAGAAAGGGTCATAAATATCTGATCTTTTCCCTGAGAATGTTACCTATGACATTTCTAATCCAAAGGCAACTGTCTGCCAGTTACCAACTTACATTTAATGGTTTATTATGGGCATTAATGCATGGTTCCATTACACAAAATGTTCTTTATATAAAATTAAAAAATGAATAAATACATTCTAAATGTTTTTCTGATGCAAGACTCATTTTGAAAGACATGCGTGAAAGCTGTTGACACTTTAGTCAGATGCAGAAGGATTTGCATGAAGGTATGATATTTATTCTGTTCAGGAGCACTTTCCATGTTTCATTAATAGTTCATGTTATTATCATTCACCTTGTTAACTGTTGTTTCCATAACCCAAAATGTCATGTTATCTCACTTTGTGTTATTTTGTACATGACTGTGGAAATTCATACCAACCTTGTATTAACAAACTGGGACTAACCTTACTTTATAAGCTATATATTAATCAGTATCAGTGATATTCTTACAATTTATGTGTTAAGTAAAGCGGGAAGGTGCTTGTGTGTGTCCGTCAACAATTTTAGATAAAAATACATTTGCTTTGTTTAAAAAAAAAAAAACCTTTCTGGAACCGTTCTTTTTTGCTGTTTTGGAACATTTTGACATTTGACTTCTTAATATTTTGTCCTCTAATTAGAATCACTTTAGATGACCAAGATTCCTCTGTAGATTATGTTCTGTGAGACTTCCTCTCCAGGGGGCATGATTTTAGACAATCATTCCTGCACTATCATCATAGATCAGGAATATTCTGTCGACAGGAAGCCCATTCTTCCCCTTGGTTTGACTCATGCTGTCATTTTCCCATCTGCCCGTGTGAGTTTCAGCCCAAATGATGTGTTCTGATCGGTGTGCATCAGTGCCTCTCCAAATATCAGTGGCTACAGGGAATTCACAGCAGCCTATCCAAATACAGTACACATACTGGGACATGAGCCATCCCTGAATGAAACTGGGCATTTCCTGACATCTTCTGAACAGAGAACAGAAATAGAAGCCACAAACTAAATGGTTATATTTTACTGTTGCACTGTTTATGTACATTCTGGTGCAATAAAGATGTAGGAGGATTCATTGTGTACATAATCCCGAACAAAAAATGCATCATGTTTTCCAAAAAAAATATAAAGCAGCAAAACTTTTTCAACATTGATAATAATAAGAAATATTTCTTGATCAGCATATTACAATGATGTCTGAAGGATCATTTGACACTGAAGACTGGATTAATGATCCTGGCATCACAGCAAAAAAATGCATTTTAAAGAATATTACAATGGTTATTTTAAATGATAATAATATTTCACAATATTAGTGTATTTTTGGTCAAATAAATGCATTCTATGTGAGTAAGGCGCTTATAATATGACAAAACTATTTGAATTTGTATTGTATAAATTTCAATTATTGACAAGTGGCATTTATCAAAACTGAATATTATGTGGCATTTACATAGTTCTGATAGATTTGATTCTTTTACTTAAATATTGAACATTTGAAATTTGAAAAAACTGATTTTTATTTAAAAAAAAGTTATTGCAGAGTTTATAGACAGCAATTTTTTTGTTCCGAATTCTTTCACTGCAAATATCTAGTTTTTAAAAATACAACTTCAAGTTTTCAAGATGAAAAGGAAATTCGGAACATCAGACTCAATATTCTAAAATTCCATAAGCAGAACTCAAATCATAAAGTAGGTCAGATGTAATCCACAGGGAAGAGTAAATGATCTCCGAAAAGTCAAACAAAGCATTTTTGCAGATTTTGTAGGTTTCTGGTGTTCAGATCAGGTTGATCTAGCTGTTGAATAATATTAATAACGCTAACAACATTTTGAAGCTAAAGACACATTTGATTCAGGTTTATAGTTCATGCTGTGTAATACCTAAGAGCATTTTACAAATTTGCAAACACATTCAATTATGTCATTTGTTTCCAAAAACAACTAATTATTCTCCGAAATGGCAGTTATGTTACTCAAGACGACCGGCTCCCGCCCTCCTTCTGTGTTGACCCTTTATGCTGCGGCGCCTTTCCGGTCGGCCTGCCACCCTAATTTTGCTCATAATCGAGTCTCTCCATTTCTCTAAACCAACAACATCAAAGTAGGACTCCAGCACTCCTGATAAGCAGGATAATTTAATGGCTGAGTCTCGTTCTTTAGTGGGTGGAGGTCTGAGAGATGCTATCACCCGTTTCCAACAATTTAATCACAGCAATTAGAACAAATTTTCGATCTGTAATTTGCTTTCATCTGTAACGACAGAATCGATTGCACGATGGAGATTGTTTGACGTGCGCAAGGAGTTAAGAAAAAGGAATTTCTATTTTAGGATGTTTGTATTTTTGCTCACTAAATTTATTTGGGGTTGCTGCTGTTTCTTTTGGATGAACCAAATGCGACGCCGTGGTTGGCTGTGTACATATAATCCCACAATCATCCTCAGAATCTTGACAGATTCAAATCGGTCTATTCATAAGTTTGTTGTAATTAGTACTGATGATTAATTGTTGAGGAACCCACAAAACATGCACATACACATATGCACACTCACACACGGCTCAGTGTTTCCTATACGGACTGTTTCTCAAGCTGAAGCGAAACCCCTGAGATACACAGAACTCCCAGAGATCTCTGCAGGAATGTCTTTGTGCGAAATGTGAAATATTCATTAGAGTTAAATAAGCCCTTCAGTCCTACCCTGAAGTCAACCGCGTCCTGATTTTAATCTTGCACATGAGACAAATCTGAGCATGACTTTCTTTAAGCCCAGGTGCCACGCTAGAGGTGCTTTTGACAGGGTTTATCACCCACACGACAGATCATTTACAACAGCCCCCAGCTCTTGCCAGCAGATAATCTCTCTGCTCGGCTTCAGTGCGGGTTCTGTGGCACACATCATCACCCTTCTTGACTGTGGCATGCATCTTACACACATGCTGTAATGCTCACAGAGCTCGCTTAAAGGACAGGTTCACCTAAAAATTAAAAATATGGCATTATTTATCGACTTTCATGTTGCTTAAAACCTATATGCTTTAATATGAAGAATCATTACACAGTGCATCACACAGCACCCATGTATGTCAAGCGCAAAAAGCACCATTACTGTAATCTAGTGCTATATTCAAAATGGTCTTAAACTTTGTTTTTATTTAATATAAATCAGCAGTGAATATCTACAACTTAAACCCTAAATAATGTGCACTTAAAACAATGACTCTTTAGAGAAAACGTAATTGTGCACAATGATTCCACATGTTGAGCTTTCTTCTGTATCATATTTGATACCCACATTTCTAAATCCTAAATGAGCAACATGTTGCTGAGAAACCTCAGAAACCTTTAAAACAATCTACTGAAGTGACGTGTGGATAAGTATGGTGACCCATACCTGGAATTTGTGCTCTGCATTTAACCCATCCACACACACACACACACACACACACACACACACACACACACACACACACACACACACACACACACACACACACACACACACACACACACACACACACACACACCATTAACATATGAACAACGTGTTTGCTTAATTATCCATGCATATTTTTGTTTTAAGAAAAATTATTCAAATGTGAATATCAAATTAGATTATCAGGCTTTTGAGCAATGTTTTTTCATCTCTCAATCATTGTTTTGCATTGAATTTTACATATTATTGGGAAATAAGTATCTGCTGTATTGTTATAAATATCTCGTTGATTTACATTACAAGATATAAGAATTTTATGTTTTTTCCTCCTTGAGTACGTGATCCATATTCTTATTATATCATATATGAGGCATAAAAGCCTGATGTATTAAATATGATACAAAACATAAAACACACATACAAACTTTTATATATAAAAGTCTATATATTTATAGAAAAAAGGTTCAAAAACGTACATTTTATAAAAATAAAAATAAAAGATTTGGTTAACTAGATTGCATGTTAGCACTTAGTTTTTTTTTTTTTTTTTTTTTTTTTTTACATTAAATCCTTGAGATATTGTTCACAAGAACAAGCCAACAACATAACATAAACTCTTCTAAATTGGCAAATACCAAACCATTAACAACTAACAAGATGACAGTTTTCTCATCTTGCTCAAAAACACACAAAATAATACTTCATTTCAATTTTTTTTCTTCCAAACCAGTTACATACAAAGCATACTTAGAACTAGAAAGCAACTGCCCAGTTTCAGCTGATGCAACAAAAAGTATTCCTGCAGTCCCAACACACAAATGCATAAATAAACTTCTATTTTAGCGGACTAAGCAAAAGTTGTGAGAAAATACTCTGAAAAAAATGTAAGTAAACTAAACAAGCACAATGAGAACAGGCAGTTTCATCACATTATGTAGGTGATTTAAAGGAACAGCCCTTCAAAAACAGGGTTAGGATGACACGGTGGTGGGTAGATAATGACAGAATTAAAATTTTTGGGTGGACTATCCCTTTAAGCAGCGCCTGATTAAAGGTTTTGTCTTTTTCTGTTGATTTTAGGATGAAATATGACCTGGGCTTTCTTGACAGATGTTGTGAGATTCACAGAAACAGATGAACTCTCACACACAATGATGACTTTGCTCATTATATGAATGATGTCCTTCATTTACAGAAGAATTTATTTGGCTCATGAGTTGACCCAGCTTTCTTTGGCATATTCCATCGTACAACCACCCATCTCTCCTCTAAGTTTTAACGAGCGAGACTTGTATGACCCAAGAAAACATCTTAATTACTCTCTCTGGACCCTGTTTGAGACACGCAGGGGTGGGTGGTCCGCTGCAGTCTTCCCCTGCACAACACACAAATGTGTGCCGTGTGTCCATTTAAAGGAAAAAAATAACAAAATGCCTCATTGAAAACACTTGAAATGACTTAAACATGCACTCTTATTGGCTCATTTAATGGTTAGACTTTCAATAAAACAGCAAGGTCAAACACTGACTTGCTGTGATCTCCTGACATTTTCAAATGTTTATACTTTCATGTGCAGAAATTCATCAGTTACCTCATGTATTTAAACATCCCGAACAATAAAGACAAAAATAATTCAGTCCCTGCATTTACGATTTACAGTTTGGAAAGGTTGATGCTAGTTGCTGAAAGTCCGAACCAGTCTGCAGATCTGAGCTGACAGTTTTCATAGAAACATCGTGTAGTGGATGATGGTCACAGACTCCATTTTTTTTTTACTTCAGACAATGAGTCCGTCCAGTTGGAGTATATCAAACATGTTTGATATTTTAAGCCGATTTCAGAATGCATATTGTTTTTTTTTTTGTCATGCTTCTTCTAGCAACAAGGCACATGTTTCTGCATGAGTTCATTTTAATCGGTACGACTTTAAAGTCTGGTAGTGTATGATCCTCAGCCATTTTAATGTATGATGGCCAGTTTTTCTTTTAGAAAGTCAGTCCAGTGTTTAAAAATCTGGTCAGATTTAAAAAAATCATGTAGTGTATTCCATCCTTAAGAAATTTAAAGTTTAAATACATTAGCAACGCATGCGAAACACCAACATTCTGTTTTTAGAATTACTTTAACACTTTAGAATGTTAAAGTTCAGATTAATTCTAGAATGTCATATTACTGAACAGGCATTGGTTGCTATGCAGTTTCTAGTGTTATGGGTTGTTGTTTTTTCTAGGGTTTTATTTGGCAGTGACATACTTGGTTTAAACGAACATACAATCATTACCAATTGTACAAGCAGCAAAGCTTTCAGCTTGCATACCCGTGCCTCACCTGAATAAGTGTTGCGTATTTTCGATGTCAAAGCAGCTGCATCTTCAAACTGAAGAATATTTAATATTTTTCACTTTTTTTCTATTTTGCTTATTAATTTCACACAACTGGTAAGAGTAGTACGTACCTGGTAGAGCTGAGGACATGGCTGAATGTGCATGGAAATGATTCAGTTGAGTGAGTCAATTACATTAGAACAGCTTTGATCGATTCAAACTTGAACTTGAAGATTTTAAGGTCGTTCTAAGTCCGATTTGCACCTCTGAAACTGATAATTGGGAAGGTGTGGCCTGATTTGAGATTTGTGGCAAACATTCAAAGTTAAATGATTGAGAAGATTAATCGATTCCTGAATCAGACATCACATGTTTTGAGTCTAAACAGCCAGTTTAACATAATATACAATCCTTTTGTTTGCTGATCCCTAGCTATATATTAAAAACAATTCCACTACTAAAAGCTATATGATTTAAAAATAGCAACACTTCCATTTCACTAATGTGCATTACTGTGAAATATAGGAATCTTTTACATAAATTAACCATGGTTTTATTATAGTAAAAGTACAGTAATCATGTTTTTTGGCATACTGATTACCATTTGGAAAACTGATCCACAGTTTTACTACAAATACCATGGTTAAACTGTGATTAGTGTAGCTAAACCATGGTTAATTTTTGTATGGTATATTATAGTGCTGACAGTAAGTCTAATCAAAGCTAGATTTTGGCAAGAACATGTCATCATTTTTCTGAACTTTGACCATATTAAAACTCAATCAAGTAGAAGACCAGCAGAAGAACATGCATGTGAAAGGTTAATCAGTCTCTCTTTTTAATGTCTTAAAGGCTTTACTGTCTCTCTTCCCACACCTTTACTGTCTAAAGCAGTCTGGAAGTGCTTTGACAGAGTTTCAAATCAGTGATATTTAGGCAAATGTTTGGACATATTCAGCTAATGCAGGGATTTCGCTTTTGAAAACTTAGTTTAAACTAAAATACTATAATATAAAAAATTACACTATTATAATGCAGTTTATTAATTAATACATTTCTTGCCAACATTTTAATTTACTTTTCAGATTAGTTCCTCTTTTTGCATCACTGACCAAAGATAATGCTATTTTTTTATATTTATGTTTAACATTATTAACTGACATTTTAATATCTGATAAGACTGCGGCCCGAACAAATAAGCAAAGACTTTGTAGATAGACCATGAACGTTAGACTGTTTCTCCAGAGACCGAGACGATGATTAAAGCCTCTTATCGATGACTTGGAACAAATAAGGAGGTGATTTGAGAAGTGAGAGACGTATAACTCCTAAGATCACCTTTATTTCTTAATCTGTTTATTGTAAACTAATGAGTGCAACTGTACAGTTTTTTCCAGGGCCAGTCATTTTGTATTCCCTTTGAGACCTTTTAATCATTCAAAGACAGTTTTGTGTCAGTGATATTAACAGTTGACACAATTGTCTAATTGTCAGCCTATTTAAAAGTCCTTAACATTATGATACTCTTATGATACTAGTTCCCAAATATCTCCCAGATATCTGATTTAAATGTGAAAGCAAAAAAGCATGTGTATGTGCATGTCTAAGGATTTGAGTGTGTGATTTCATCTACTGTTCACTATAGTTGTGTGAAAAGTCTCTTGAGATCCAAAGAGGACCGATGCTACAGACAGTATACCTGCACATGTATCCCAGCATGCATCTCTCTCGGCCTTCCTTCTTTTCTTTTGTAACACATCACCTTTTCACATTAACAATACTATCTACATCAGGGGCGTCCACAGTACCACCCAGAAGGGCTGAAAACATCCTCCTCCACTGCAGGTCCTGAATGAGCCCCCATTCGATGCATCTCTCTCACACCAGTGTGTACACAGAACCCATTCAGAGCTGATGGGCTGAGAGGAAACAACACATCCACACTCACTCTGCGCAAACACAAATGACGGATCAGATGAAGACTATTGGCTTCACATGAGACACTAACATTTTATTCAGTCTATTTGAAGAATAATGAAGTGATCATGAGAAGTATGTCCGCCGACACAACAATCCATGCGTCTTCTGTACACAAAAAAAAAAAAAAAAAAAAGATTTCGCATAGAAGAACCATTCATTGTGCCACTGAAGAACCTAAGTCTTAAAAGAACCGTTAATCTTAGTGTGAAGAACATTTTATTAATCTAAGGGACATTTTTCCACAAAAAAAAGAACCTTTTGTTCAGTGGAAAGGGTTCAATGGATGTTGAAAGGTTCTAAATGGAACCCTCAGTGCCAATAAAGAATCTTTATTTTTAAGAGACTGCAATGAGATCCTGCTTTCAGATTCTCCTGAGAAAAAGACCTCAAAGAGGCAAAATTGAGATTTAAATTAAATATAATTTTTTTCCGTGTCTTTGCTTTCCTTTACATCTCAGTCATGATCTTCACCTTCACATTTCCACCTGAACATTCCTGATATCTTAATCTCCAGAGATTTTCTGGAAAGACAAATCCTCACTGCATCAACAGACAAAGTAATCTGAAAATATTTAGTTTAGGGATTAGGAGTGAAGCTTTCAGAGCTCCTCTGGGAATGAGGAGTGGCTCGGTCCCTCACCTGTCTGTCGATGCTGAAGCTTCAGGTTTCACGAGAGAGGAAACAGATCTCCACAGGAGACCCACTTGATTGTGCCTTACATGCTGTTAACACTGACCTCAATTTAAATGTGAATTAAAGATGGATTAGCAACACTGTCCACTGACTCTCACTATATTAGCAGTGATTGAGAAAAAATTCTCAAACCTTTCCTATATCTACATATGCACACAATATTTTCATATTTATACTTGCAGTTTTTATGAGACATAGTCAATGATTTTCCATTTCTCTGATAAACGTTTAAGATCAGATTCATATAGATTTGACAACTTAAAGAGGATGGATATGCTTGGCATCATAAATGATGGACGCTCACACACCACCAGATCTTCAAATCATACTGAACACAACAAACATGTGTTTTTCTGTTGTTGCTAGAAGACAAGTGACAAAAGAAAACTATAAGCTTTGTAAAATCAGCTCAAAATAACAAACGTGTGAACTGGTTTTCTCAAAATATAGTCTCTAACGTCAAATTGTGTAAAAAACGCGCCAAAAATGTTGGTAGAATCATGTAGGGTATTCCAGCTTATAGTGTTATTTTCGCAGAGCGCAAATACTGTTAAACGAACGAACCCATGCCATGCTATGTGGCTTAAGAAAAGAAAAGAAAAGTTACAAAAAAGGATAAAGAAGGCAGCTTCAACCGAAATTAGATTGTTTATGTAACGCAGCAAAGACTGAATTGCTTGTTTCGAACAGAACAATCATGTGTTAGGTGAGAGGGGGCGGAGCTTCACAGCTCTTTCAGGCTGGATAAAGTCTGCTGGTTTATCCACGTTTTAATATTCCTTTGTTCATAGAGATTTTTAGATATATGCCAACTCCCTTACTACCACCACATCCTGCAACACAGCGTGTTTCGAATTGCCTGGCACATGTTTGTGAACACGTACTATATACAAACATAAAAAGAGACCTAGATCAGCACAGATTTAAACCCAACTAATGTCAGAGAGAGGGGAAAAAACACAGATACAATCATAATTGTGTATAAAACACTAGAGTTTGCATTTTGCTGAATCTATTTCAAGAAATCTACAGCCTTTCCGATTCAGAGCTACAGAATGTGCCGTCTCAGCACTGATGGATTCGGATTAAACCAGCGTCAGAAACGACTCGCTCCGGCTAATGGAGCTATTAGAGACTCAGTGCTGTGCCCCTGTAATTGTTCACAGTTGTTCACCAAGGCTGGTGATAAAGTGAAGTGGGAAATGGAGGAATGGGGCCGTGCTGTGTGGCACGGCAGGGTAAAGTCAACTTCTCAGCTGGTTTTGGCTGTGATCTGTTCCCTGGTTCATTTCCATGAGGTTGGGGGTGGGTTGGTTACATACAACACTCTCTTCTATCAGTCACTGCCATCAGTGCAGCAGCTCAGAGCTGCTGATAAGGTAAAATGGGACACACACAGGGCGTCATGCACTTTTTTAAGGTCACCAGTTGAGGGCTCTATTTTTTTTAAGACATGACCAAAGAGTAAAGCAAAATAAACAATTTAAACACGTATTCTTTAGTTTATTCAAGGACACCCAGAACATATAGCCTACGTTGTGTTTCTCGTAATAAACTAAAACTGCACCTGACCTTGAAAAACCTTGAAAAACATGACATTTTGATAATAGCTCCTTTGTGTTAAATGAGAAAAACTTTCAAGTGACACACGAGTGGGTGGATGATGACAGATTTTTCAGTCTGAAGTAAATGATCTGCGGAAGTGTGCCTCGATTGGACTTTTAGACAGACACATTTTTTTTTACTTAGAACTTCTAAATTGCTCAACCCTTTAAAAATATTTAATTGGAATTTTCTCATTTTCATCTCATGAAGTATTTTATTTTATTGTTTGTTTTTGTTTTATTTATTTTTATTTTAGTTTTTTGTTGTTATTTTCATTATTATTTCATTTTATATAATTATTTTATTTAGTTTTTGAGTTGTATTTATTTACTTATTTGTTTTATATTAAATTGTATGTTTATTTATTTATTTATTTATTTCATTTATTTATTATTATTATTATAAATTTTTTCGAGGGGGTGGATGTTGCATTGAACTAGAAAATCATAATCATGATGTTTCAGTGCACACACTGACGCACATATTTTTATTTTATTTTTTATTTGGGAGGTGTAAAGTGTACCACTTCCATATCGGTGGCCTGAGACATTCGTCAGCCAGTAAGCTGAGATGGAATTTCCCGATTACAGTCAAAACTTGAATTTTCTCTCCTCAGGAGGAGATAACAATCAGTTTAGTTCATGTGTGCGTGCAGCTTTTCATTAAATATGCTTTTGACTTGCAGACATATTTACACCTTGTTTTCAGGAGCAATCAACACAATGACATCAATGAAAAGCATCTCAATACTTCGCTTTTCTTTGCATTTCTTTCTTTCTTTTGTCTGATGTGCAGACTGAGTTTAGTGGAGCTCAGATTAGAGACAGTCGTGTCGCTGCGGTGGCAAAACGAGTTTGACGGTTGCCAACCACCGTTACAAATGAAACACTCTTCCGAGGTCAGCAGAGAGTCAGTGCAAAAGATGAAACAGAACGCGGTGTCACATGACCACAAAAAGCTCTTGTCCAAGTCTTTCAATCATGGTAGATGATTTTGAAATAGACCCACCTTAAAGCACTGTTGACAGCACGGTCTGTCTCAGAATGCCTTATGACAAGCAAAGGCGTGATTTGATTTTTTTTTTTTTACTTCAGGAGAATGTAATCTGTTAGTCAATTGCTTCTATGGAAAGAAAAACTTTAATTTATTATTGCAAAATACTATAATATAATACCAGCCCAGTGTTTGGATACACTTGACTGATTGATCTGAAAGACACGGAGATGTAAAGGCTTCCACTTGAAATGCCTGAAATTAGTTTTGCAGACAAATATTGGTATATGCATATACCTATGCATTTCTGTACAATATTATATAATTAATATATTAACATAATCATTTCTGTATATACAAATTATGTGTTTCTAATAATAATTTACTAATAATACTAGCTGTATATAAATGTATATAACTATATGTACTAAAATAACTAGAATTTTTTTATTTAAATTAGACATTTGAAAAAATAAACACCTTCCAAATTAGTAAAACATGAACTGAAATTAAAATGAAAAAATAAAATATGTAAATATAAAAACTATAATATTAATCAATAGAAAAACTTCAATAGCATCTCATTTATATAAAACAATATTAATATGTGAGTGTGTGTGTGTGTGTTTGTGTGTAGGAAAATCACCAACAACTGTCCTTTGATTAACATGATTAACACTATAATTTATATATATTTGCATAACATATTACAAAATGTTTGTAATGCAGAAATATGTCATTTTTCTTCTACATTTTCGCATTTTTACATCTTTACATCTGAATTATCACAGAGCTCATTATGGAGAAACACTGGCATAACGCTGTAGTTTTTCGCATCTGTTTTTTGCATTGCCCACAGATGAGGAAGCTGTTAACATTGGGAGCAGTGCATTATGGGACACAGTGAAGTCATATAGGGTGGATTGATGTTCAGAGGGGAGGAATTTTATACTTCAGTTTCTTGAGGGCACAAAACGTACAGAATGTTTTGCTTTTGCTAGATCAGAAAATTAAACAGTATTAAACAGGCTTCATATTTCCAGCATTTTCTGAACCATTTAGTTGATGCTCTTTTTTGAGGAAATTCCAGTTTATTTCATGCAAATATTGTAAGCACCATCATGCAAGCAGCCTGGCTCGAACACAAACCACAACTAAAACAAATTCAGCCTCTACTCTTTCTACTGAAGCTCAATGTAACCTCATAAAACCCTGGGCAATAATTCATATTTTTAGTATGTCTGGCTTCTTAAAGGTCAGTTAGTCCAGCCATCTTTCAAAGCCATGCTTCCAATACCACCCAAACAAACACAACATTTCTGAGCCTGTATCAGAACCGCTGGTGACAGAAGACACTGGCTTTGAAGACCAAGATGGGCTAAACAACAAAAATAGATATGCAACACACACACACACACACACACACGTGTGAGTGCTCGACAAACAGAGTAACTCTAAACTGCTGAGCATCCATTAGCTCATTTCCCATGAAGCTCCACATCAGGATGAGTTTGATGAATGAATGATGAAACACACCAGTGTTTCAGCTCACATTTCGATGTCTAAATGCAAGTAAATCACTTCAGATATAAATGTCTGCTAAATGCATGTAAATTAAACAAAAGCAAACACTTTTGATTTTGGATTAGACAAAATGTATTGCAATTTTAAATGATTTTAAAAGAATGATTCATTTGCAAACAAGACATCACCATGACAAATTAATTACATACATCCGAATCAAATGTTTTTTTTTATTGGACTTGTGTGTGTGTGTGTGTACTTTTTTATTATTATAAAAATACATTAGACATCTTGTGGCTGTGACAAAATTGTTTGTAATGCAAAATGGAACACTTTTATATATATATATATATATATATATATATATATTTAAATAAAACTTTGAAAAGAATAGTATTGACATGAACTTTGGAGGCACATTTTATAAACATTTTTTTATTATTATTAAAAATATAATTAATTGAATTTTATGCATTAGACATCAAGTGGCTGTAACAAAATTGTTTGTCATACAAAATAAATAAAAAATATTTAAAATCAATCAAAAAAAATATTATAATGAACTTCATAGGCCCAATAATTTAGTTTTAGTTTTTTGTTTTATAATAAAAATATAAAAATAATTTAAATAGTGTTTTTGTTTTTTGTGAAGAATGTTTCAGCTCACATATCGTCTAAATGCATCTCCTGCATCTGCCAAATGCATAAAGTGATTTTTATTTTTTTTTGCAAATGTATACAATGGCCAACATACCATACAAAACACATTGTGGTCAGCACAAAACATGTTCATCCACATTGCCAGCAAACCTGTAATTAACAGGACATTTTTTTTATTTTACTTGAGTGTTCAGTGTTTTTGAAGATGAAGGCTTGTCACGCAACAACCTGTCTGTGTTGAACTGGCATCAAAGTACTGCATAGTGTGATTGGACGTGAAACTTTTGACGTCAGCAGTGACAAAAGATGCGGGAAGTGTTTCCTCCTCCCTTTTAAAATTTGATAAGCCTATTTATTATTTTATCCAATGCACAAATATACAGCAACTCACCAGTTGGTCTAGATACACACTTGAGGCCTTGTATCATTGTTGAGGATTGACTAAGACCCTTTGAGTTACTCTGGAACCAAAACTGTGTGTATTTAGTTATTTTGTTTGTGTTTTATGTAGTTTTATTTGAATAGATGTGCGTGTGGTGTTGAATGTGTGTGGTGCTTGTGAATGAGCGTGTGATATCTAGTCCTACACAGAAGACAGCAGTAAGGCAGGAGACTTCAGGCTGTGGTTTCACGCTCTGACTGTATAGTGCATCTCCCGGCGCCTGCTGTCTGCGCTGCTCAGAGACATTCAAACCCTGTGGCCTGAAATAGAGCGGTGTACGGCATTTAATTATGTTTGACTTGGACAAGATTAATGATGTTTCGAGGTGTTTCAATCATAACTAACAAAAGTCAAAACTGGTTTTACACAACAAGGCATGTACCATAATCCCCCATAATTACCTTTAACCTTTATCGTTTGTCTCTTCTTGTGATGTTGTGAGCGTGCTCACTGAAAATTAGGATTTTCTGTAGGATTATGTCTGAGACATGGATAAGCATTTTTAAAGATGTGATGTGCTTTTTTACCGGCTCTTTGTTTGCCTGCAAAGTCTTAAAATAACACAATGATATGAGTATCATGATGCTTTGAACTCCTTTGTATACAGTGGGGTCCAAAAGTCTGAGGTGTTATATTTTGTGTTTTTCAAATTTAATACAAACGTTTTCATTACAAATTGTATTATCAGCATTTAATCTATACATAATTATTTCATATAATTTGAAATATATTATAAACATCTTTAGATTAAATTGTATAAATGTAAAATTTTTTATAAACATTAAAAATGCATCAAGAAAAATGTACAAAAGTGATTTTGTGTCCATAGAAAGCACATTAAATGTAAGTAAAATGTCTACTTTTAAGGTTTTAAATAAGTTTTTGGAAAATAAAATGTCAAAATTTGGTTGAAATAATGTTACATTGTCATTCAGTGTAACACAATATTTATGCAAAAAATTCAAACAACATGCTCATTCTGACGTGCACATATTAAAATATCTAAATGAATAATGGAGCATACTAAATTTTATTTGGTTTTAAATAAGTACAAAATTCTTACTGACAAATGGGCAAAACCTAGGATAGTGGCAAATGTTAAAAATGTAAAATTACAACTCATTAGTATTTGGGGTGAAAGTAATTAGTCTTTTAATATGTCATAAATTTATTTTTGTTGTAAATATGCCTGACAAGATTGTTACACTGAATGACATTTTACTGGGTGTCTTCTGTGAATCAGGGCTAAATGTATGATATTTATTTTTTACCCCGAAAAACAAAAACAAAATTGCAATTACATGAAACAGAAAACTTTTTGTATTTTTATTTTTAACTACAACAGTTTAAAGCAGTATAACACTTTTTTTTATGCTTAAACACTTTTTCATCTTTGACCCATATACACACACACTTTTTCATCATCATAATAATAATATTTTTTTCCATCTCTAAATGAAAAGATTCCAGATTTTTAATGCATGTGTGCATGCAATGACTGATTTATATAAAGCTTTATTGCAACACTTTGACATTGTTTAAAGAACATATTGTAACACAATATAACTTGCAATTTTGCTTATTTGTGCTTATGTGATTGTAAAACCCTTTGGTGCATTGAGCCGAGCCATTATTGAGAGCTACTTAAAGACTCACGTCACCTCGGCATAGAGTGCTGCACACCCACATTCAGATAGAGATGTTTGCAACTGGACCATGTTACATCTCACATTACCTGCAGGACATGCCTGAGCTGACACAAGAATGAAGCTTTGAAAAAGTAAGAAAGAAGAAGCTCTAGACGGGACAGATAAGGACCAATAATTCACTCAGATGAGAACATACACATATTCTGCTAAACAAGAGCAGGGTGGCATAAAAAGTTTGATAGCAAAATCTACAAATAGTATAGCTGGTGTTTAAATTGGCAATTCAACTTATGGATAATTTCCGACTGTCTCTAATCTTTCATTTTTGATTCTGTTTTTGTTAGTTTTTATTGAAAACTGGTGTTTATAAACTAAAAACACATGTAGAAGCATTAGGTTGGTCTAATAGGGTGCTTCTACATCTCACATGATAGGCCAAGACTTCCCTTTAATATTCACATGACTTAATTAATATGACTTTATGAATTCAAGCAGTTAAAGGGATAGTTCACCCAAAAATGTAAATTCTGTCATCATTTCCTCACCCCCGTGATTTCCCAAACCTACACGAGGTTCTTCATGCTGTTGAACATAATGGAAGATATTTGAAAGAATGTGGTTTAACGAAAAGCTGCTGGTCCCCACTGACTTGGAAAAAAAAACATTTAAAGTGAATGAAAAAACAGTCAGTGAAGTTACCCATATTCCTCTCTCTCTCTCTTCCTCTCTCTCTCTCTATATATAGGTGTGTGTGTGTGTGTAACATTATTATAATCATACAGCTTGAATGTGAGTAAATGATAATATAATTTCGATGATAATAGTATTGTCCCTTTATAGCCTAAGAGCGAAAACTATAACTCTGTAGCTTTAATAGACTTTATCTAGCTCCGCCCCTTTTCAGCGGAAGTTCAAAGATACTAAAAATACTAAAGATAATGATAGGTAATGTAATGGTGATGCAAGTTAATGATTAGGACACAAAATATGGAAAAATATGGTTAGTTTTGTCAAACTGGTGAACGCTACAAACAGCTCAGAAGGCAGAATCCATCCATCCTTAGTGCTGGCATTTAAAGCGGCAGACAACATAACTGCGCATGCGTAATAGGGGTAAAAACAAAAAAATTATTTAATAATAATAACATATATCTCTAATAATAATGAACATATCTCGGGATTTGTGATTAAAGTGCCGAATTCAGTCTAGGTCAAATAAACCAAAAAAAAAAAAAAAAAAAAAAAAAATCGCTAAACCGTCAAGACTTTGTTACTATAGCCTACTATTAATTAGGCATATTTTTATTGGCTTTTTTTTTTTTTAATCGAACAACTAAAAAATGAAAATGTGAAGTTATAAATAGGTTAAAATATAGCCTAGTCAACTCCAAATTAATTACATTGCAATATTAGCCTATCGCAAATTTAAGGATGTTTTTTCCCCCCAATATCATTAACAAGGTTCAAATTGTAGCCTACTGAGCAAATAAAACTGTATATATATATATATATATATATATATATATATATATATATATATATATATATATCCTACTGTATGTATGGATATGTATAGCTGTTTTACTATTTCTTAAGTAACGTTAAGGCATCTATGATCGCATTACTTTCTTAATTTAGTAAATTGTTATTTTTACTTATTAATATATTTTGCCCATAATTTATCGTATGAGCTTTTACGTTTTAGGTGACACGAACTGACTTGTTGCAACAGTTTGATATGATCGTCTATCTGTTTATTTTTATGGTTGTCCAAGCAGATCTTCTGTCACGTGAACAAACATCGACAGCAAAATCCCACATAATCTCTCTGTAAACATGTTATCTGTGACCGTTGAGAAGAAATCAGCCATAAAATTGATTACACGCAAAAAGACAATTCACTTTTGACATGGCTTTATTAAGCAGAAATGAATTTATAAAAATAGATATGCATGTGTGTATTACTCTATAGGCCATTCAATATCATACAGACACGAAAACGCAATGACATGGACAGTTTCATTTCATTTCCCCTCTAACAATGTTGCTTTGCTCACAAGAAAATATTCCAACAAATTGCAGCCCATTTATAACAACAGCCTGACGCTATATTTATTTGCCCCAAAGAACAAGAAAAAAAATCTACTGCAAATATTGCAGAAATCCTCTGTGGTATTTCCACAGCTTCAGATCCCACTTTTTCTTAATGGTGTGAAACATTCAGTTGTGTGTTTTATCCAGAAGTTACTGCAGAGTGAGTCCTTGAAGCTGCTCATGAAGGATGAACAGGTGATTTTTAGTTGTTTCTGGTTTCTCTGGGTTCTTATGACTCTGATGAGAGTCCATGAATGGTGCTCAGACCCTCTTGCTGCTGTTTGCTCAGAGGACTCTTTCTTTCTACAGCTGGAGCCAAAAGAGAGGAGTGTTTATAGCAAACAAGATGTTTGTTAAGTCTATACTTCCTCAACAATGTCAGTGTGACCTACACTGTATTTTGGGGTACATTTAAGTTACACTGGGAGCAGTGGTACAATGGAAAGCCATGTCATAAAACTTCATTAAAATTGGCCTAAAATATGACGTCAGAGTAAAACGTGGAAATAAATAATGTATGCATTTAGCAGAGTTACAGTACATTCAGGCCAACATTTTTTTACCTAACATGTAATGCCAAAAACATGAACTAAATAACATAAAATGCGATATAAAACACTCCATTGCACACAATAAAAATTACATAGTGAAAGACTATTTTTTAGACTATTATATAATTGAATATAAACAAATATTATGGTTTATGCAGGGAATTCGTTACTCTTAAACAAGCTATAAAATGTAACATTTTATCGAAAACTTATACATATTGATTTCCTAATAATATATTATTATTTACACTATATATTTACAGCAAAGCCTATAAATTTAAATATATATTACAGTTTACAAAGTAAGTTTTAATGCAGCATTTTTATATTCTTTTCAATCAAAATGTATGTTTTGTGTATGTTTTTGCAACATTTATTCTACTTCTTTTTATTTTTGTTTTAATTTCATGTAGAGGTTTTCATAATTGAGTGTTCAGTCTTACCTTCTCGGAGCGGGTTTTTGTGCAGGTTCGGGCTCTGTATCATGGTCCCGTTGTGCGGATGGGTGAGACCCGCGCCCTGAGACTGCCAGTGCCCGTAGTTACCCGGATGTCCACCGTAAACACCGTACTGATTAGCGGCGGAGTACGCGCATGCAGGAACATATCCCGATAAATTTGATGAACCCTAAACATGTAAAAAATAATCTTGATTTTTTTTATATGTGCACCAAAAAGAACGACACCAAATAATTCATAAAAACAGAAAATTATATTATGATAAAATGCAATCAAACTAGTGATCAATTTTAACCAGTGATCAATAGAACAATGCAGTATTATTCGATGACACTCAAAAGATCAAATTTGACTAAACTATAGAAATAATGAAAGTTAAAAACATTTGCACAGATGTCTTGCACTCAGATGTAAATATTATTTATTGGCATTTATGATTGCATAGGCCTATTTAACATCCATTTAACCCTTTTACACAAAACGTTCTTTATAGAGGAAAAAATGTTCTGCAAATTATTAAAATGTTCTGCATTCTAAGCAAAACGGTTCTGAAAGATTCTTTGTGGAACCTTTTGTAAACTTCTGAGAAAACATGGAACGTTTATTTTAAAGAACGCTTCTTTATATTGTGCATAAAATTGGAAATGAAGCATGCACACGTAAATTATGCATATTGTAAAATAAGTAAACCAATAAAATAAAAGTGCACCTGTGTGTACTTGATGTCACTTTCTATTGGAGGTTTGTCGATCCCGGTGACTCCGTGAACGGAAGGAAATGAAGGTCTGTTAACGCCCGTCCAGTCCTCCATTTTCGGCTGGTAACTTTCTGTTCCGGCAAGAGCTGTTGAAATATATATAGAATTAAAATAAATCTGCTGCACGTTAACAACAGCAACAAATAGCTATAGCATAGTAAATCAAGATTATGATTTCAAGATACGCGCTAATCTTGGAGTAAAACCATAAAGAACCGAACTTCAAATTGGCTCAGTCTGAAACTAAGCATGCTTCCTATCTGCAATCATGCTTTAAAAACTGATCAGAAGAACCAAAAATAAAAAAAGAAGAGGAAGAAAAAAAGAAACATCAATAGCTAACTTTTTAATCTCCAAACAGCAGAATACACTTAGAGTGCAGAAGCAATGCAACACTAATAATCCAGATAGACCTATTCCCCAAACACCTCATGCATCTTCTCCATTTCAATTTCTCCAATATTGGAATTTTGGGTGATAAACTGGTAAGACATAAAAATTATAGTATCTGATAAATGAACAATATTCCCATTAATCGTTAAAATCGCACAAAGACAGCATCATAAGTGGCTCCGCCAGGATCTTGAAGGCCTATAGAAGGTGGATTACCTGCGGGGTCCATAAAAGCTCTTATTCCTAATATGTTGCTGACGGTGTGAACGGAGGGCCAGGCCCGGGACAGGTTGACAGACACAGCCGGAGGACTGCACAGTTTGGAGCCAGTCGGGGACATGGCGTTCGGGTAGGAGTACGGATACACGGGATTATAGGAGATCTGCGGAGGAGAGGGTTTGCTGTCGTACTGACTCGGCTGAGACAGGTTCCCAATCTTGTTTCTTAGAATGCGACTGATGGAGCTCACCGACGGAACATTATATTTGTCACACACTCCGTCGGCCAGCAGTCTGTCGCGTATTTCCCAAGCGAATATTCCAGGATCGCCCTGTTTGTAATCCCTTATGCTCTTCACCACGTTTGGCGTCGTGACCCGGGGTTTACTCCCACCGATAGCACCGGGTAAAATGGAGCCGGTCTCGTTGTATCTGGCCAGAATCTTGCTCACACAGCCATGAGAGACCCGGAGCTGTCGACTTATGTCGCAAGGCCTGATCCCGAGCTGCGCCAGTTCGACGATCCGGACCCGGATTGCGTTGGGAAGAGGCCGACCGTTCACAAACACCCCGCCGAGCTGATTCACCTCCCCGTACGTCTGATCTGCAACAACCAAACACCGTTTAATCAACAAAACAACCAATACAGGTTAGCCATACCATTTTTAGTAGCTGTTTTATTTATTTATTTATTTTGCACTATTGAGGCTGTTATGTAAATGAAATATAAGCCTACACTCAAAATAATAATAAGAACAACACCAAAAATAAATGCTCCACAATATAACAAATAATCTTTTAATTAGCCTGTCTATATTATTATGAACAAGTTTACTTTGAGTGGTTGCTTTGAAACTATAGGTTTTTATTTTTATTTTGTTGAACAAAAATAATGACAAATGCAGACCAAAAATGTATGTAGCCTATGTATGTATTTATAGATAAAAAAACATTTTTAAGAGTGAAAGCGCATGCACTGTCAGAAATAGTGGTAGGAGTCAATTTCTGTCCCCCAATGTACAATCTGCACTAACATACCCCATAGGGATTATGACTGGACCTCAAGGTACATGTATGTACCTTTTTGAGGGTCAAAAAGGTACATGTTCCCAAGCCTATGCCAAGGGTACAAAAGTGACAAACCATTGTACCCATAAAGGTACAATTATGTGCTTTATTTTCTGAGAGTGTGGTTGTAAAGTATGCTATACATTTTTATTAATGTGTGTTTGAGCTATTGATGCCTAAAAAGTTCGACTATCCTAGGCATATGATTTGTGCCATTTTTTGCTCTAAGCATCCGGAGACACACAATATTTACACACATTACATAATTTTAGAAGAACGAGATGCATCGTACTCTCTTAAAAAATATATATATATATATATAAATATATATTTAGTGAACAGTTCTTAAAAGAACCATTGTTTTTCTGTGCAGAACATCTAAATAACTTTTTTCAACTATAAAGAAGCTTTGGTGGAGCGTACATTCCATGGCTGTTAAAAATTATGGAACAATCGATAAAGAAGCCTTCATTTTAAGAGTTATGATTAGGCTATTCGTTTGATTTTTATTTATTTATTTATTTTTTAAATAAAATATAGACTAGTTCTAACAGATCAAGAGGAACTTACCCATTTGCATCGTGATATTTCCCTAAAGTGGTTGTGCTCCTTTATCCTTTAACTGTGCTGCTGTTAGTCCTGTGCAGCATTGGAGAGGTTACACTAATCTATGATCCACAAGTGAAACTCCGGCCGTCCAGCAGACTGGCTCGTGCGCTCAATTTGACGCGTCACAGGCTTCGATCACACTAGACAGCTCGTGACTCCGCCCCGATCCTGATCTGGGATCTGCCCCAGCAAGGATATGCTACTTCAAAATGTAGCCTACTTTCCCTGCCATTTTTGGAGTGCATTCATGCAAAATCTTAAATGAAAATAAGGTATTTGAATAGCCTATATTTACATCTGGAAATGAAAGTCGGAATTTATCTCTGTATAAAGCATTTGGTAGTCATTTATTCCTTAATGTCCACACTTTAGTAGCCTAATTGTAATAATATGCATGCAGGCAACGCTTAGGAACTACATTATCCTGACGATCTCAATGTTAAACTCAAAGTAGGCCTACAGTATAATATATTAAAAGTAGCTATAGTTTTATTACATAAAATATAAAAGGCTATAATTATATAAAACAAAGAAAATACAATAATTATAATGAAAATTATATTTAAATAGAATTTTAAATAAACGATTCTATTTAAATTAATATTTTTTATTTAATTAAAATATAACTGTATAAAATATAATAAGGCTATACCAAATTGTTAAGAGTTTTGTGGACCCATAATATTATTATTTTTTAAAAACTTTTTAGTTGCATAAGCATCTTAAAAGTGAAAGAGAAAAAGTAAACAGTGGTTCCAGAATTACAACCTGTTACTACAAGGTCTTTGCGCCTTTTCCACTGCTTAACTTAAGCAGGAAAGTTACAACTCTGAAAAACAAATAGCTTAACAATCAAATTGAATGGCAGGTTACAGATATTGCTATTAATGTAAGGACAGTGAAAAGAAACGAAGATCATATAAATGTTATTTGCATTCAAATTTAACTGCTACAGACGCAGTGGGAATTTAGTCTCAGTTTAACGAAAGCAACTCGAGGAGAAAAAGTATTGCAGCACCGCCATCTAACGGTGCATTTAGAAATCACAAGCATCAAGTGAAATGCGTATCTAAAACACAATATACCGATATATATATATATATATATATATATATATATATATATATATATATATATATATATATATACACCTTATAGAACTAGTTTTATTGGCTGTATTTGTTTGCCTTTCGCACAATATAATAAGCTAATTGACATCCTTCTGTACTGTATATTTTATTGATTAAAAATGTAAAAGTTGAATCGGTACATGGACAAAACATGGGTCACATGTAGGCTAAAAGACAGGTATAAAGGCTAAATTAAACATCTAGGTCAATGGGGGTGATTTATTTAGATTGATTAATAGATTGCTTGATTGAGGAGGAAACTCAAAGTATAAAGGAAATGTTAAAAAAGGTTGTACAGTAGGTGTCATGCTAATAAAAAAACGTAACGATTTGATGTCATGATTTGAAGTATTGCTCTTTGTAATTTTTTATTATTACTATTTTCATTGACTTTATTCTTTTTTTAACTAGAAAATGTTTGTCTTTAACATCAAACTCTTATCTTTGAAATGACACTATTTGTTTTCTTTATAAAAATAATAATAATAATTATTATTATTATTATTATTATTTTACACTATACTGTGTGATAACTTGAACTGTTTTATTTGTATGCAGATGCTTTAGGAATATGAATGTAAAACAATTGTCAAGCTACTAAGAAACCCTATATGTGATTTTGTGAGTTTCTGTGTCTTGCATCATTTCTTACAAATGTTTATGTCATATTATACCAAAGAATATGTCTGAGTGAGGGTCAGAAAGACAGACAGAGGTCTGGTTTTATCCAGATGTTTTTGAGAGGGCGTTTCTGGACATAGAGGAACATCTCTCTCTGGGCAGCTGCTACATCACATATACATTTAGGTTTTAGCCATATCTTGGCCTTTACACCTCCACCTGTGAATATGCAGTGTTTCCAGATGTTTTAATGCAAATTTTCAATCTGATGAAACTTAAATTTAAAATGAAAATATGAAAATGTTATTTAATTTTTTTTTTTTTTTTGCAAAGATAAAGGACAAAATATGTTTGCAGTTACATATTCACTAGGTCACAATCAGCTATACTTAAGAAAAATAAGAGTAACAGCAAAAATTCTAGCTTATTGTTGTTACTTTCGTCCCAACCGATGGGGTCAAAAGTAACAATGTGCAACTTATGTTCAAAGTGAAATTATACTGAAGTCTTTCTAAATTGTTAGACCACTCTTCCGAGTTACTGGCCACAGCAGAAATATATCTCTTTATACAACATTATCTTTTAAAATGATGTTTTTTTGAAAATGGTACTTTCGCCCCTGCTCTCCCCTCTACATTTATATCTGAATATATGTCAGAGATCGGAGTGGGTTCGTGAATCGTTTGAGTCAGTTCGAGTTCGGAGCGGGATCGCGAATCATTTGAGTCAGTTCGGGAGTTCAAATCGGGTTCGCGAATCATTTGAGTCAGTTTGGGAATCGCAAATCATTTGAGTGATCAGTTCGGGAGTTCGGAGCGGGTTCGCGAATCATTTGAGTCAGTTTGGGGATCGCAAATCATTTGAATCAGTTCGGGAGTTCGGAGTGGGTTCGCGAATCATTTGAATCAGTTCGGGAGTTCGTAGCGGGATCGCGAATCATTTGATTCAGTTCGGGAGTTCAAAGCGGCTTCGCGAATCATTTGAATCAGTTCGGAAATTCTGAGCGGGATCACGAATCAGGAAAGATTCGTGCTTGTAAATTTTCAAATTGGCCATAACCTTTAATTCATTGCTGCCAATGGTGGTAGATCCGCCCCTGCATATTCTTATTCATATTCTTATCACTTAAAAGACAAAAACAAAAAATTACATTTCAAAACATAAAGAGGACTAGAATTACATAATGGGTCTTCTGTACTTGCAATACAGCTAATTGTTACAGATTAGAAATGCATTGTTTAACCCAAGTTATAGTTCTATCAAGTTCAGTGCTTTAAGTGGCCCAAAATAGATGCCAGTACTCTATTATAGCCAAAAAAACTGGTTTTTGTTTTGTTTTTTATGACTCCCCTCATCCCCTGAGGTAACAACAACTATATTGAATGGGTTTCATATACAGCATTCTACAGGTGACCTTAATAATAAATCATTTTATTAGTTTGTGGATTTGCTTGAGCTAGAAAGAACTAGCTACTGAACACAAATAAAATGTGCAAAAGGATTTTGAAAAAATACCCTTAGAAAGAGCTACTGCATTCAAACTGATTCAAATGATTCGCGATCCCCCTCCGAACTCCCGAACTGATTCAAATAATTCGCGATCCCGCTCCGAGCTCCCGAAATGACTCAAATGATTCGCGAACCCGCTACGAACTCCCGAAATGACTCAAATGATTCGCGATCCCCAAACTGACTCAAATGATTCGCGATCCCCAAACTGACTCAAATGATTCGCGAACCCGCTACGAACTCCCGAAATGACTCAAATGATTCACGAACCCACTACGAACTCCCGAAATGACTCAAATGATTCGCGATCCCGCTCCGAACTCCAGAACTGGTTCAAATGATTCACGCTCCATACTCTGAACTAGGAAGAATTAGGAAGCGTGCATTGTGAGGGGCATTCTGAAAAGCGGCAGCGCAGAAAAGCAAAGTATCAAAAAGTTTGTTGGATATACAGTAAATAGATTACACATACAATCTAAAACGGTTTTACATGTGCAGTCTGATGCCACAGAAGAATAATTTATGTTCTAAAAGTAAAAGTTGTTCAATTTTTATCTTTAAACCTTCTGTGTGATCAAAAGAACAACAGTGACCTCTCAAACCTATTTAAAACAATGCTACAGAAATGTTGTTATCATTATATTCCGTCACTAGATGGCGCTCTTACACAAAACAACGCTGCATGAAGCACACGTGCACACAAAACTGCTTAGATATCTGCTGCTGTGCTATATGTCTTAGATTCAATATTTTTGTCAACTTGTTTTCTTTCAATTAGCATATAGACTTTGTTTTTTTTTTCATTTTGGAGCTGACTGATAGTAGGCACCTTGACCTTGAGCAGGTCCAATAAATACATATTTGGGCACTGAAAATAAATATATTGAATATAAATATATGGCATCTATATATTTCAGCTGTTTGACGCTCATGCATTTCAGAACACAAATCTTACTTCAGTTTACAATTTCCTTTAAACCTCCTTGAGATTTGTTTCATGATTTCGCTTGATCGGTGTACATTATGCATAAAAGCTTTCAAAGCACTGTAACGTCAGTCTCACTGTAGCCTGTTATTCATTACAGCATTAAGACGTATTTTTTGACTGCAAGAAATTACATCTAAAGTAGACTACTGGAGAAAACTCCAAAATATTTCGCTATGTACATCTACTTTGGTCTTTATAAGGCAGTCAAAGCTCCAAACATGAATGAAGGAATCGTTCATTGAGGCCAGTTGAATGCCATGACAACAAGGAGCGCGCTCACTTTTATTTGACCAGTTTGGGTGTATTGTGCGAGGGCGTCAATCAACCATTATTTCTGCGCCCCAAATAAATGCAAAACCTGATCTAGCACAAAAACTTCCAGAGGGAGCCTTTCAGTGGTCTATTGACCAGAGCTTAGTTGGTTTGTAGATGTGTTTGCACAGTCCGACCACCCATGACGCACACAGAGCCCACTGAACATTCACATAACAGATACTGTCGGAAAGAGACTCCCAAATCATTTAAGATGATAGAAATTATACTGAATAAATAATGTCGCATAGAAAGCATAAAATAAAGTTATCTTAAAATATGCACCAAAAATATACAAAGTTCTAATGAAAGAAAAGAACGAAAACAAATAAACAAATAAAAAAGTCGCCAAAAACGCTTTTAAAAGAAATTTGATCAAACAAAAATAAGAAAATTAATTGCAAATAAAATAGTGGATGAACTCTTCCATTGAAATGACTCGCAAAAATGTCCCAGTTAACCTGAATTTACCCTAAAATACTCCCTACGGAACGGGGAGTTGCAGAAAAAAAAAATCTGCAACTTACTTGGAATTAATTTGTAAAACATTGTAATTGTAATGCATTTCGGTCTAAAAAATAAAATAAATGCATTGGGGTTTGATCATTCTAAAACATGTGAAGTATGTCGATTTAGCGCGCGGTGGTTCAGCCATCAGTTTCAAACATCTGAATGCACAACGCATCATTAACGAAAAGCTTTTAAGCACCACACTAAGTATCAATGACCTCAGCATGTAGCCAGTACGAATTCTGAAGGAGGTCAGTAACAGGATTCTGCTCTTCACGTCAAAAATGGGTCGGTTTGCTTGATGAATTTAGCACTTGACTTAAGCTCTAAGCAAAATATTGACCCAAAAGGTTTCCATAATTTGCGCACTTGCCATTTTAAAGAACCCCCTTTTCATCACGGACAGCTCATCACCCCATAACATACAACGTTTCCGACCTATCGGGGGTTGTAAATGTAAAATGCGTGCGTTTTTAAATATATCTAATTATAACAGAGGGTCCCATTTGCGCCACGTACGCTTCTGACATGTAAATGAGTTCGGGTGATTTCTCTCCCCCCTTTTTCGTGTTTTAGTCGTGTCACCTCATCCCACTCATGCATTTCTGATGTTCCGCCGTTAGAAGCTCAACTCACTATTTCACGCCCGCAGAAAGTGCTCGAGCCCTTGACTCCAGAGATCCGCCCTCGATCGCCAAGGCCTTTTTTCTGACGCTTTTTTGCAGGTCCGAAACTCATCTGAGACCTTAAATGAGCCAGACTAATAGGATTGCCTTGGTCAAGCACTGTAGCATCCGAGGAGCATCTGTGATCCGTGTATGTGTGTGTGCTGTCCAATCCATCTTCGTAACCAACTTACCACAACGCTTTTGGAGAAATTCCACTCTCACGGTATATTGGTTTGGAAAATGTCCCTAAAGAATTCCAGGTCAGGATTTTCTGTCCGCGATATTTTAGACCTCCCGGACACGAACGATGAGGGGTCGGCCACTGAAGACACTGAGGATGAGGCGGATGAAGGGCTTTCTGGAAATCAGCAGCGCGCGTCCTCCGGGGATGCGCTTTGGGTCGGATCTCCATGTGGCCACAAATGTACGGTTATGCGCTTTAATTATTTAAATAAAGGCTCACAGTTGGTGTATTGATATTTTTATATCTTAAGAACTTTTTTAAACATTCGAACCAAATAAAACAATAAAAAGTGCACAAAAAAATCTACGGAATACAAAATGCATTCATCATGTATTTGCATAATGATGGTTTTACGCATTTACTCTCTTAAAAATAAAGGTTAGCGATGGAGCTAAAACTTAAACAACTACGTAAAAGTTATTTACAGTGGGAAATCATTATTAAATATTCGTCACACTAAAAATACTGAAAAACAGTGAAAAAATATGGTTCAAGCTTAGTTTTTCCTGAAAAGGTGGTTCTTCCAATTGCATCCAAAAACTCATTTTTGGAAGCAGCCTATGATGGTCTATTATAAAACTTGGTAATTTATTTCTGATGAATGCATTTACATTAATAATGTCAATTGAATTATTTCCAGCAGTGCCATCAGCATCTCCAGAGGATTTAACTCCAGAACTGTCCACGGATGAGTCTGCTGATCGGGACAGAGAGAGTTCAGAGGACGCGGGGAGAAAGCGCAAAAGGAGGATCCTGTTTTCAAAGACTCAAACCTTTGAATTGGAGAGGTGCTTCAGGCAACAGAGATACTTATCCGCGACTGAGAGAGAACATCTAGCTAAGATCTTACATTTGACTCCAACGCAAGTGAAGATTTGGTTCCAGAACCATCGGTACAAAGTGAAACGAGCCCGGACTGAGAAAGGAATGGACCCGTATCTACTGTCTCCGCGCAGGGTTTCTGTTCCCGTTCTGCTGCGGGACGGAAGAGTGTGTCATGTTCTCAGTCCACCGGACATCACTGCCTTTAATATGAAGCAGTTCCCTCAATTTCAACCCAGTCATAACATCTGCCCCAGGATCATGACACGTCTGCCATCTGTCAGTCATCTGGGCCACATCCAGCCTTGGTCCTGATGAAGAGGTGCACGGAAAGCTTTTACGCAGCGGAACTTTGAAAATAAGAATCTGTTTCGTCACTCCGTTAAATTTCTACAATGTCGAAATATCTTTTTTAAATAAGTTTTTTATGTTCTTATGTTTTTTTCCCCGTTGATTTATTTTATTTTCGATGAATCTGAAACACTGGGACTTGTTTAAATGCTGTTTGTAGATATATTTATTGATTTTTACAGTGTATTGATGAGTTTAATTTTTTAGCAGTCAGTTTTCGTTAAATGTCAAACGATTACAAGTAGATAACTGACAGTTTGATAACGTTTAATGCAAAATAATTCTTAGAAATAGCATCTTTAGTTTTTCTATTTTATTTGTAAACTGAATCTATTCTCACTAACCTGTAATAAACCTTTTTCTCCTAAACTTATACATTTTTGTTTTTGTGCTGCAAGAATGGTTGAAACCATTTTCTCTGGAAAAATGAATAAAATAAAACACACACACACACACACACACACACACACAAGTATAAACAATATTCCTCGTCATTACTTTGCGCTTTTATGTGTTTTTGTTTTGGGCTCAACGCTCCTGTCTGCACCCTATTAAGAAGACTCCTAGACTTTGAGTTGATGGGGTGGTATTGATGCCCACCCACACCCTACAACTGCCCCAGTTCAAGACTGGTTGGGACATTTTGTTATTTATTACCATGTTCCCCCTGATGATAGACTGTCTGGACGTCTGGAAGTGAGCTAGATTCTTCAGTGAAACTGTAATTTTGTGTGTATGAAAATAAAAAAGATAAAATAAGTTTGTAATATGTGATGTTGCATAGTGTGTTAATAATAAAAAATAATAAAAAGTTGCCATTGTTTTGGTTTTAATTGTGGAAGATGGAAAATTGCAGTATTTTATTATATTTAGAAATTATAATATATTTTGAATTACAATATTCAATTGTAATTGTTTCCTGTAAAATTACAGGAAATTCCTGGCAACTGAGTTGCAGTAAATATACAGTAAATTAAAATAAATTACAACATTTTACTGTAATAATGCTACTTTAATCACAGTAGCACTGCTGTATAAATACAGGACTCTATTGTATTAAAAAAAACAATATATTACCTGTATATTACTTGCTGTAAATTCACGGCAATTAGTTGCCAGGAATTTCCTGTAAAATTACAAAAAAATTTTAACAGTGTAGCCTACAAGTTTCTTTGCCAGAAAGATAATTTATGAACTTTTAAAAGTATTCCTTAGTTTTATAATTCCAGTGAAAAAAAATACAAAAAATGCACAATAGTAAATTATTAAAATTATTTTAAATGAGTTTGTGTAGTTTATTTTGCCGTCGCCTTAAAAAAAAAAACTTTGAATAAAGATAGCCCTAGAGATGGAGCCGTTTAACACGTTTCTGGACGTTTTGAGCGCATTTAAGCCGCTTCAAAAAAATAAAAAATAAAAAAATAAAATAAAATAAAATAACAAACGAATGAAAATCTAATAAACTGAGTTCATCTCTAAAGTCACTATAGACACTCTACGAACTGGCAAACTGGTAAATGTGCCTGTTAAGAGACGCACGCGCACTGCGTTCTCTTTAATGACCACTTGGTGGCAGCATTGCATTTTTTAATGACTTAAAAAAGAAACGGGTTTGCAGTTATTTGTGTCTCAGGCCTAGACATTAAAGTGAGAAACCACTAGATAAAATACAAGGTCTGCTTGTAATACAGTTTCGCCATGAACAATTTCTCCCCAAACCAGACCTAATTATTGTCTGACATTTAGTTCAGCTCAGGCTAACAGAAATTTAAACAGCAATTAGGCCTACTCCTCACATTAACTTATCGTAATCATACAATGCGTTCCATCATGCAAAACGTTCAAAAAACGACCTTACAGCCAAACGCAGAATCGAATATATATATATAATTATTATTTTTTAGGCTACACCTTTGATTTTAAAGTTTGCACACCATGATTATCCCATTAATGTCTGACATTTGTGTCAGTTAATCTCTTCATGAAAACCACGTTCTTGATCATTTTAACCTTGCCCTCAAACAATTCCTCAATTAGATTTGATTTGGTTTTAAAGCGCCCATTAGGCTCATAGTGGGAGGATGTGACGTCTATGTGACGCCCGAGCGACGTTCGCAAATGTATACAGCTGCTTTGAAAGTTATTGGAATGCTGAACGTTCTAAACGTTCTATCTTCTGTGGCCTGGAGGTGGCGGCATTCCAGAAGAGGAGACCATCAGATTCGTGTGTTTGTGTTCATCCTAACGGAGAACACGCGAAAATATACGCTTTGAAACGTTAAATCACTTGTAATCACTTTACAACATTCCAAACATCCGTTAAGGCGTGTAGAAGACTTTCTTCCATCTTAAATTGGTCTTTTTAGTTGCTGTTTAATCACAGGGTACAAGGTTCTTAATATGCATTAATGGTTCCATGAAGATTCCATGGAACCTTTCCATTGCACAAAAGGTTTTTGATTATTCAAATATTATTCACACTAAGAAAAGAAAAGGTTATTTTAAGAACTGTTCACTAAAATGTTCTTTGGGAAACCAACAATGGTTCTTCTATGGTACGTAAAACCCCTTTTGGAAGCTTTACTTTGATTTTCTGTTGATCTGCTGAACATCACCTCATTCAGACCCTGGCCTTAAACTCAGACCTCGCATGAGATGTTTTTGGCTGCTGCCTCTTTCTGAGTCATGTGTTTTGAAGTGCTGGCAGTGGGAGAGATGTGGTGATTTAGCTGATCCAGAACTTCTCTTTGTGTGGCTGTGTTTGCTGAACCTGAACATCTCCAGGTAAAGCCAGATGTCATTCGGTTGTGCGTGGACGTACCTGAGTGCTCTAAGCTTTCTTGAGGGCTCTTCTGTAGACCAACATCTTCACAAAGCATCTGCTTGCTTCAGCAAATATCAAGGTAGAAGCAAATGTCACTTCGTCCTGACTTCCTTCATTGTAGTGGAGATACATTAACAAAACATCCATTTACAACAAAAACCAACATCAACATATGACCT
The DNA here is from genome assembly GCF_003368295.1 of Carassius auratus. Taxonomy (NCBI): domain Eukaryota; kingdom Metazoa; phylum Chordata; class Actinopteri; order Cypriniformes; family Cyprinidae; genus Carassius; species Carassius auratus. The sequence continues at coordinate 136,582 of NW_020527887.1, forward strand.
CTGATGTCATTAAATTTAATTAATATAGTGAAATAAATCCAAACAAACAAACAAAAATAAATCTATCTATCTATCTATCTATCTATCTATCTATCTATCTATCTATCTATCTATCTATCTATCTATCTATCTAAATCTACATTATTTGTATAATTATGCCAAAAAAGTATAAATGCTATTAGTCTGATTAATGAGGAAATACAGAACACGTCTATACTTATATATACTGTGATATATATATATATATATATAGTTAATTAATGACTAAAGTTTAAACCAAATTCAACCTGAAAGGCAAACTTATAAAAATAAAGAAACTCTATGCAGGGACTGGTTTGATGGGGGATGTGGGTCAGATGGGGGATGCCAGGTGGTCTGAACCGAGTCTTTAAAGTGGGCAAAGTGGGTCTCCTCTTCAAATGCTGCAGGAGCTCAGCTGCCTGGCCTCCTGCTCATCTCATTTAAAGGAGAGAGAGAGAGAGAGAGAGAGAGAGATTATCTCTCTCTCTCTCTCTTTGCTGCTTTAGGTAAGGGGGAAGAGGGAGGACAAAGAGAGGGAGAGAAGGTGGGTAGGTATGTGAGAAAGACCCGATGGGAAGCTCAGCTGAAGAGGGGGAGGAGAGGAGAGGTCAGATGTGAATTCAACTGAGAACATGGCCTAAAAACCCTAGATTTTGTGTCGGATATATTTGGTAGAATTGTTTGCATATTTTAATATATATCTTACAAATGAATCTATCTTATTATCTCATAAATTATATTAATATTTTGAATATTTTGTAGAATTTCTTGTTCAGATATTTTTTACATTTAAAGATGGTTGGTTAAACCATCCTTTTTGCAAGATTTCCCTTGAAGCTTTTACTGTAAGTTGGTTAAGTGTCTTAGTGTACATATTTTATAAATGTAAGTTAAGAGGCGTTATTTCTTGGCAAGTGTAAAAAAATATATATTTTCTTTACAAATATGAAAATAAATTGCATCACAACATTATAGCGTAATTCACTTAGACACTGTACAATTATTTTACTTGTAAAAAATTATACTAGCTACAAAAGTGCAGAAATACAGTGAAAGCGTTGTGTGTGTATATATATATATATATATATATATATATATATATATATATATATATATATATACACACACACTATAATTATCACGTATCACAATTATTACATATGATTTCATCACCACAATCACGGATTCTTTATCCATGCAATAACACACATAATTCAGTACAATTTTCTTTTATAAAAAATACTAAAAAATGTCGATATGGTTTAGTGTTCACTGTTTAGTGTTGAGATGTGCGGTGCACCTGCTACATACTTCTTGCACAGTATAAGGTAAGGTTTCATGAAATCACGATTTTTCGTGACTGAAAGCTATGTAATTCATCAAAAACATCAAAATCATAATATTTGTATTATATTCGATTTAAGCATAAACATGATTTAGCCATTAACATTTTATATTCTCTACCCTGAATGAAACAAAATAATATACGGACAGAAGATGTGTTTATGTAACATGGGTGTTCGTATTTTACTTCACAGTCACAGTAATTATTGTGCATTTGTAATAAAAAAATAACCAGCCTAATTTTTAAAGATAACATTGACGGCATCGAGACATTCCAAAACAAGGGGGAGAAGATTTATTCTATTTGTAAAGCTTTATATCATTTTTTACATATTATAGCCTATTTAATTTTAGATATGAGTCTAATGCATGTTTTATAGATTTAAGATGTATAAAAATGTAATAAACATGCATTGTGCACATGTACATCATTTTGTTCATAATTCTAGATATGAGCCTATTGCACTTTATATATGTTTAAGATGTATTATGAATGTAATAAACATGCACTGTGCACATGGCTACATTTGAAGTTCTGTAGCAAAATATCATCGATAAGGAACTGTATAAAATTATAGCAGCTCATCTGGTCGTGAAATCCTGTATTTAACTTTCTAGACATCGTTTACGGTCTTTTATATTTTAATATTCCTTAGGCTTTTGTTTTTGTAAAGACACGCAGCAAACAGCTGACATTTAATGTGAACGAACTTTTGTTAACGACCATGCAGGGAAATAAAAAGCAACCCTCTTTAAAAATAACAAGAACATGTTTTAATCGAAAACATTCCCAAACTGCAAGTAGTGATAAAATAGAAGTCCTTTAGTGCAATATTTTGTTTCTCCTTCACTTGAAGTAAATTGTAGAAAATGCAAGTTTGAAAGATTACCTCCCAGTTCCATTTATTTATTGTGAAAGCATTTGCCTTGCTCTCCATCTTATTATTTATTTTTATAACGTAATCGTCGACGAATAGTGTTTAGAAATAACGTGCCATATTTTGTCTTTTTAGAATTTAATGAGATAGAATCGAGTCTAATCACCGACCTAGGCCTATATAACTAAAAGTCAAAATCAGGACAAACAAATCTGTTCGCGGAGCTCCTAAAGAAATATGTACAGGCATTAAAACACTTCCAAAGGCTATTTATTTTATTATCATTCATTCAGACCTTACCTCATTTGAAATCACTGCAGGGAATTCTGCTTAACTTACACATTTTATAAACGCGATGATAAAAATGCAATTACAAACTGAGTAGATGCATGTGTTTCCACACAGCCAGAGGCTTTCTGCCTAACTATTAGCATCATTTCAGTCCTTCAATAACATTAATTGCGGGAGGCAGCAGAAGAAAGGCTGTTTAAGTGCTCTGTCACTTGCGTTGGACCTTTCACCTCATCACAGGCTGGAATGCGTCCTCAAGAGCGCCACTGTGCCACATGTACACCTGGAGACTCACCGCGCGCAAGCCTCTGGAGGAGAAAACCATGGGGATTTAACAAAGAAAAGTCATTTTCTGCTTTCTGGTTTGGACCTCTCAGTCACAAATATTCAAAAACTGATTCATGTTTTAATGACGCACATAACATTAACATCGGCTGTGATAACAAAAGTCATGGTTTATATATTTTACAATATAAAAATGAACAAAAACACAACAAAAATAATAAGTACTACTAATATAGGCATTACATTCACGTGAGTTTGTTTCTTCTCGTATTTTACGCAATCAGATTAAACCGTAAATTACACAAATCCATCTTATTTCTAATATCAAACATGGCTAAAAATGAAGTCCTTTCTGGTCTGCATGTGTTAAAAAAATGTAGATAACCCATGTTATTTGTTAACCTCATTACAGGAGCTGCGCGCCATGCGTTCCTGACCTTTCCAAATGTTTCATGACATTACACGGAAATAATGCAACGGTTTCAGTGGCGTTTTAAACTTGCTTTATTTTGCATTCCCTCCATTGAGGTCGAATAAATAAAACCATATTTTCTGAATCTGTTTTTTTTTTAATCGTGCGTGCTTAATAATGTAGCCAAATAAACAGCAGGAATATTCGTTCGTTTACGAAAAAACAAAACAATTTAAGGTTTAATCGTCAACGCTCAATCCTCTTCCACATGGACTTATCTGAATCACAAAACGTGTTATGTAAAGACCTTATCCAAAAAAAAAAAAAAAAAAAAAAAAAAAGATGATCAGATTTAAATGATCACGAAAGAATTCCAACAAACGAAATTCTGGCGCACAGCTGGGAAGCATCCAGTAAAACACGCTTTCGTCCAGACCATTCCTGAAACCATTTCTTAAACTATAAACTAGTACATACTGATTAATTACCTGTGAGCTTTCATTTCGAACCTCTGTCTTTGACTCCTGAGAAATCCAAGGCAATGAATGCAGGAAATGTATGAATAATCACTTTTTAGAAACTTTTTCCCATCTCTTTTTTAGTTGCACGTTGCTCTCTGCGGACTGTGGAGATGGGAACACACGGCTGTGTTTTGTGGTTGTTGGCCATGCCCTCTGACTTCATATTCTGCAGGGTTAAAGTGTCCTTAATTTGCATACACATTTCTATCCACAAATTTAAAATAAGTTGCATTATCTTGTAACAAAAACGCGTGTATAATTGACTAAACTATTTGTTTTTTTTTAAAGAATTGTTTTAAAATGATTTCATACTTGTGTATACATTGAAAATAAATAGTTTATAGGCCTTGTTTAGCTGATCGTTTTTTTTCGGTTGAATAAGAACACACAATTTTAGTTCATATTGATGATTGGTGCCAAATAAATGTCAAATCCTTGTGATTTTAGCATAAACTAGCCTATCATGCACATTGCATGTCAAACCGAGCTCTCAAGTTCGTACAAAGAGAAATCTCCGATGTTTGGAGGAGAATTCAGATTGTGAGCCCCACTTATCAAAAAGCGAAAGCTTAGATTGATGTAAAAAAGCTGACGCCACTTGGAAGCTCAAAATGATACAAATTTGCTAGCGGAGCCGTTCTGATGGCATTCTTTGCGTATCTTTTGCTCCGTGAGTATTTTCTTCAATTACTAGGATGTCAATGGCTCGTTTTGCTCGTCGCTCCGCCCCCCGAGTTTGTCGTAAACCGGCGGTCTGACGGGAATAAGGCAGAAATAAGAGCGTCCAGAACTCGCTTGTTTCTCCAGGACGCACACATCACAGTACGCGGTTACGCACGGCGGACACTTGGCGTCTGGCGGTCGCGCGCACATCCACGGGCTTGTGGCAGCTTCAGCAAACTCGCTCGCGGGCTGAACCATGTCCTTCAGCCCCAAAAATTCAACGCCTTTCTCTGTGAGCGATATTTTGAGCCCGATCGAGGAGACCTTCAAGAAGTTTGCAGCCATGGAGAGCAGCGCGTGCCTGGCGTCTCCTCTGTACAGACAGACTCAGGTGTCTCAGGCGAACCTGCAGCAGCACAGCATGAGCCATAACACCTACCACATGCCGCACTCGCAGTTCTCGCACAGCACCATGGGAGGATACTGCAACGGCACCATCGGCACCATGGGAGACCTGCCGTCCTATCAGGAGAGCATGAGGAACGGCGCGACGGCCACGGCTTGGTACGGCTCGAACCCGGAGCCCAGATATCCCACAAGTGAGTCAGATGAACAGAATCTTTCATCCCGTGTACCGTAACTGATAAATGTCCATCAAAAATGTCATGTTATTAAGGCTTTCGCCATATATATATATATATATATATATATATATATATATATATATATATATATATATATATATATATATATATATATATATATATATATATTTTATCCTTTCGATAAAAAAAAAAAAAAAAAAAAAATCCATTTTAGCCTGTTACTATTTGTTTACACACCGTCAAGCTGTCATAATATCGAGGCTTATGGAATTTGGCTTATGGGACATTTTTCTCTTTTTAGAATAAATAATGCAAGTCCACTGCCTACAGAAACCTGCACATGAAATATTAATATAAATGAATAGGCCGATAGCTACATAGATGGGACGAAAAATATTTGTAAATAGATTATATTAATACGTACTAAATCGTCTTCCTGCTTCAGAATTTCACGTTTAATTTAATGTTGCTTGCCTTTTTCTTTTATTGTTTGAGAAATGTATTGCAATTTAGAAGGGGAAATTGTTTCAAAGTTAATCCTACATTTTTTGATAGAAATTCATTTTATTATTTTTTTTTCTGTTCGGCTTTGCCTTTGAAATAATTTTAGTTTAATTATTATTTGTATTAGATTTCATTTACCATAGGCCTGTGAGGACGTTTTGTACTTTCTACTTTTTCTGTAAAAAAAATATATATTAATAAACGGCTACAGGCTATACATTTAATATAATGAATGTTTATTTTATTTTATATACAATTAGTTAAATGTTTTAGTCATACACTTCAGAAACAACGTCCACGAAATTGCTAGTAAAATTCTCAAATGAACGACCAGTAACACATTGAAACATGAAAGTTAGAATTTTTCCCCCCAGTAAAACACACTCCAATCTTTATTTACAACTAGGCTTCCAAACGCCGTTCAAGGTTTTAAATGAAGTGAAACTTGAGGCATCGATGTTAATATTAATTTGCGTGTTCTCTCAAGTCTCCAGGTTTATGGGTCCATCGGCGGGCATGAACATGGGGACATTACCGGGCATGGATGCAAGTAAATCTATGGTGACTTTACACGCGGCGCCGCGGAGGAAACGGCGCGTGCTCTTCTCTCAAGCGCAGGTGTACGAGCTGGAGCGCCGCTTTAAGCAGCAGAAGTATCTTTCGGCACCGGAGAGGGAACATTTGGCCAGCATGATTCACCTGACCCCGACGCAAGTCAAGATCTGGTTCCAGAATCACAGATATAAAATGAAACGACAGGCGAAGGATAAAGCGTCGCAGCCGCAGCAGGAGAGCGGAAACCTGTGCGCGCAACAGTCGCCGAGGCGCGTGGCCGTGCCGGTGCTGGTTAAGGACGGTAAACCGTGTCAGAACGGCTCCAACACGCCGACGTCGGTCCATCAGCAGGTGCAGAACGTGCTGGGCAGTGAGACATTAGCTTCAGCTGAGGATCTGGAGGAGATGTCGCCCAGTCCTCCTCTGATGAACAGCCTCTCTCAGACTGACGCCGCGCTCATCGAGTACACGAGCGGCATGGTGAGCTCCAACCTGCTTTACGGCAGAACGTGGTGATCTTTCAGCCACACAGACGGGAACGATAACTGAACACATTTTTTAAAACTCATTTTTTTTAAACAGCTCTCGTCTGATGCAGGTCCGCAGACCCTCACGTGAATTTTATGGATCGTAACATTAAATCATTATTGACTGCAAATCTCTCTTGCGGATGAGGAGTGTGTGATGAAGACTAGTCTAGCGTGATGCCATTAATCCGACATCAGTTTTGTTGCTTTGTAAAATACAAGCTGTAGATGAAGAAATGTTTTGTGTACATATCTAACAGTGGACAAAGAATGCTTTCTTGGAAGTCTTTTGTAAGTTTAAAAGGAAATAAAATAAATATGAGTGCTGCAAATATGAAAGCACCATTTGAATTCAGTATTAAATCATTTTTGTTCCTCAAAAAGTTTGATAGAGCAATCTGAGCAGCAATTATTATGCATTAAAGGTCTAAAAGTACTAGCCTGAGAGAGAGCGAGAAAACTATAGCATTGTTTATTTTAATTATTAATAAGACCAAAGAAATCGAAAAGGTTAGAATAAATATACGCTAAAATAGTTTTTTTTTTCTTAAAAATTGCACGTTTAATTCAATGTTACTTAATGTTTCTTGGTAATTAATTGTGAAATGCTCTAGTATTTCTGAGTGAAATTTCACTTAATTTAATTGAGTAAAACCCCTGCTAAGAGCTAACCTGCCGCGATTTAGATAAAATTAGTACATAAACACCGATATTTTTTTCGTATTTTTTATTAGCTATAAATGTTGAGAGCCAAGTTAAATATATATAGCAAATTAAATGCATTTCTTTATGAAACAATAAGAACGAATCAGTGTTTCCCAAATTATTACATAGATCAAATGCGTGCATTTTGATCTTAATTTTTGAATTGGTTGAGTTTACTTCAACCAAAAAATTCTAATAGATCAAAACTATTTTTTTTTTTAAGTGGTAGATTTACTTGTGTTGGTCATTTCATACATCCCAGTCGACTCTGTATTATTATAGTTTAATCCATTAATTCAAGACTAATTTTAAACAGACTCAAAATATCCACCTGGATCTATAATTGGGAAGAGAAAAGCTATGAATATTCATTTAAAGATTAAAATACACTACAAATACTGACTCAGCTCACCCCAGCTATGCAAGGGGAGTTTATAAATAGATCCTCATTAAAATAAATGATTAAAATTGAATTTCTAATAAAACACAAATACAAAGAAAATAGCAAAACTCAAAAGTCTTGTCTCTTATGTGTATTTCATAAGTTTTACAGGCATATTCTTAAAAATCAGTACATAAGAACATTTTGTCAGTAAAACAGGAAAAAAAAGATTTTTTTTTTTTTTTTTTTTACAAATCAACAGCCCAAAAAAGACAATGTTTACTTGGAAAAGAAAATAAGAAGCCTGCTTTTATATAAGGCTGAGAGATCAGTTCCAGTTGTAGCGTCGTGACGGTGGAGGTAACCCATAACCCTGTCCAAACGCCTGAAAGACAAGCAGAGCTTTCCATGAGCATCAGGTTTTATTCCTGAGTTTTCACTGAAATGATCAGGAGGCAGTCAGACCTGCTGATGTCCTCCTCTGCGGCTGTCCTGCTGGTTGTGTGGGGGTCTCCATCCTCCTCGTCCTCTCTCCTGGTTCTGCTGGTAAGCAGTGCTCTGAGACTGCATGGCCCGATCCCAACCGTGAGCTCCGTGCTGGAATCTGTGGAGATCAGAGCAAACTCTTCAGCAAACACAATGGTCACACAGAAAAAAGAAAAAAAAAAAGTCTTCGGGAAGCTTCAGAAAAATCACAAAGCAAGTAGCTTAAAAAGTTTCCTTTTAAAAAGCACAATTCTAATTGATTTAAATATTTTCTGAGCAATTCCAGAAAAATAAATATTCTTTAAAAGAATCTTACACTTTTTGCAAGACATTCCACAAATTAATGATTAATTTCCATTCATTTGTGAGCACTGGGTAATGTTATAATAAGTAAATAAACAAAAATATATCTCTTATATATACATTGTATCTTCAAATGTTATATTATTTGCATAGCAAGGATGCATTAAATGGATCAAAACTGACAGCAAAAGACATTTACAATGTTACAAAAGGTTTCCCATTTCGAATAAATGTTTTTCCATTTAAAATTTCTAATTTATAGAATCCTGAGGGAAATAAAATACATCATGGTTTCCACAAAAATATGAAGCAGCACAACCGTTTTCAGTGTTAATAATCAGAAGAAATGTTTCTTGAGCAGCAAATCAGTTTATTAGAATGATTTCTGAAGATCATGTGACACTGAAGACTGGAGGAATTATGCTGAAAATACAGCTTTGATCACAGAAATAAATCACATTTTACTATATATTCACAAAGAAGACAGTTATTTTAAATGTAAATATATTTCATAGTTTTTTGATCAAATTAAATGCAGCCTTGTTGAGCTGGAGAGACTTCTTTTGAAAAGGTAAAATTTTAAAATCACCTATCTCAAACTTGTATATTTAGCTAAAAATATTCGGATGATCACATTTTCACCATTCTCTGATATTTTATGGTTTTCAAAGACCACAGAAACCCAAATTTTTCAGTTAAAAAATTTCTCAACCACAAAGATCTCAAATCTATATTGGGTACATTTCATTATTTGTATTTAATTTTCTTTTTTCGTACTTTATTTGTATTTAATTTTCTCTTATATTTAGCACAGTCTAAAAAGAGTATGCCAGACCTACATTTCACTGCATGTTGTATGTCATATAATTTGTACGTGACAAATAAAATCTTGAAATCCAGCAGTACAAATGAGATTTCATCTGAAGTGGCTTTGAAAGGCAAAGGCAAGCTCGTTCTTTGATTCCCACTTCACTCGTCGCCATTAAAACTAGTCCAACGTCTCCTGAATGCTACAAATAACACGGCTGTAACCCGGGCACGACCGTAAACCAGCCCACCAAATAAACGTCTCCCAAAACCAACGCTTCTTTACAGAAGAGAGGCGGACTTCAGCATCCCTCATTACTGACGCAGCTCACAATCTTCCTGAGGAATCCATAATCCCTCCTCCAGGTTCCTTGTCCAAACGGTTAAAGAAACTCTGCTCTAATAACTACTGACCTAAGGTGACACAGGGCCACAATGGGCTGCTGGGCCGAAAAATTTGAACCAAAAGAAGCTGATTAGTCTCTGAAGTGGTCTGGAGCCAGAATCAATGGCGGCTCTGTGCGGCCCCCAGTGGCCCCTGCACACAAGAGACGGTGAAGCGCAACTGCATTAGCGCTGCCTCATTAAGCCCTGCAAACCTCTTTAGGAGAACATTTGTTTAGCACTCTGAGACAATAATTCAGTCCGCCCCCCCAGGAAGAACATCAATAACCTGTATCCTACACAGGAAGACCACTAACACTGGAATAGGAAAGGTAACTGGAGTCTGTTCGGTCTTATCAGGGCTGCAACAAACCATTAAACCCTAATCTAATGATTATTAGAACAATTAATAACGGATTATTTCACAGATGAATTAGTAGGTTTTGACAGATTATTCCAGTGTATCTGCATGCTGTTTAAGAGCTGCACAATTAAAATAAATACAGTATGAATGGGGTAGGGCAATGTCTAAGGCAACATATTAAACCGTAAAATGAATAATAAAACAATTTACAGTTCAGATACATGTTTTTACAAAAACAAAATTACATTAACTGAAAAATATATTTCAGCCTTTTTCTTCAAACCATTTTGTAATCAAAGGTATACATTATATGAATTTAAAACATACATATCTTACTGTCTTTACAAGGCATATTAGTTTTTAGCAATCCACCGGTTCATATTTACAATTGCGTGTTTGCTGCATAAAAACATGGGTTGATTTTCACACTGGTCTGAACAAAAACATCAGAAGGGCTTATTAAAATGCAAATTCATTCTCTGCCAGTAGGTGGCACTTTGGAACAGCAGAAATATCCCTTTTCCCAGTAACGGCAGTTTACAAACGCTACATTACCAGGCATTATACATAGGCATTAGGGCTGGGTAAAAAAATAAATAAAAATAAATATATATATATATATATATATATATATATATATATATATATATATATATATATATATATATATATATATATATATATATATATAATAGATATCTCGATATGAAATTTACTTTTTATGGAATGAAATAGGTTCTTAAATCCAAAGAATCAATTAGTCTCACCTGTTTCCAGTTAATGGATGGAACACTGAAGGGCACTTCCCATCCAATAAATCGCAATAAGCAATGTTTTTTTTTTTATATGGCAGAGTTTCTGGTTTCAATTTATGTCTACTGTATTGCAGAATTCAAACAGTAAATGTAGTTTTGGTGCAGTATTCAAACAGTAAATGTAGTTTTGGCGCAGTTTAATGTGAATCGACAGATAGTGCAAGTTCCCGAGTTCAACAAACGCAGCAGAGCGAGGAGCATGTGAACTGATCATCTCCTCCACATTAATACCAGTTTCAGCACAAAATAAACATCATGACTAAACATCCGAAGGTAAGTTAAAAGAAAGAGTACAATTTTACAATCCGTATCCTCTCACATAATCACTCAATCAGTGTTTCAGCCAGGCAAATACGTCAATATAACAGCTGGTAAACAATGTAACGCCACATTTACCTCAGAAACAAAATTAATCGGTGACCATAAACTTATTCAATCACATAGAAAATTAAACTGTAGAGAGGGGCATTTTGCTAAATATATGCACTATACAACATATTCATTGTTTACTTTAAGTTTAAATAAATCCACTTTTTTTTATGACAGTCACCACTTACATTTTAAAAATATGAACTGAAGTAGAAATATTATTATTAAGTAACTATTATTTTAAAAACTTCATTGTGTAATTTTAACAGTATGCTATAGCTTACAAATCAGTAAGTTTTAACATTCAATATTATAGTAATGTAGTACCAAATTATATATTTTAGAGCATTAGTTGAGATTTTTTTTCTTGAGAACAGACTTGAGATCAGATGCTTTCTTAACTGCTGTTTTCCCATACTGGCATGTTTGTTGTGTTTATTTTGTTATTGAGAGTAAAGCACACATCACATATGTACATATACATCTAAACGTCACTCTCAGCAGTGTGGGATACAGTAAAGCGCTGATTGAGTAGATTTAATTTCTTTCACCCCTTAGCGAAGAATGGAAATGTACCATTACTATATCAGGGCACTTACATATTTTTATATTTGTAAAACCTTCATACACCCTTCCAGTCCAGCTTCATTTGCATGTCTCATAAGTGTGCCATCATCTTGCACTTAGGAAAGCTGAATTACATTCCAGTGCTACAGCGCCACACTGGTCAAACTGCATTACTGCAGGTTCATAGGAGATCAAATGACTATTCAACAGTTGACAATTCTTATTTTATTTTTTATTTTTATAGATGATAATGTTGAATAATCGTTTCAGGCCTAGTATTCTTGTAGAGACATATAATCCAGACCGGCTTGAAATGTACTGTCACAGGTGCAGTGTAACCTTCGGGACTAAACATACATGACCGTGAATAAAGAAAAAAGCTCTTACCTGGGATTCGCTGCGATGGCGTTCACTGGAGGTGGTCTGGAATCTGTCAAGATGAAAGCAGGCAATTCGTTTTTTATTAGTGGCATTTACTAAAGCAGTTCCAGAACAGAAAACTATGTAGTGGTTCAATTTATGCACAACTATGATAGAAACATGAATGATTCCTCATATTTAGGGTGAGGAGAGGTGCAATTTCACCTTTCTAAAAAAAGTGAAAAAGAATTCCTCCCAGATGTTTAAGCAATGCAAAATTGGGTTCAGGTCATAAAAAAACAAAAAAAAAAACAACACATTGACAATTATAGTTCCAAGAACACTGATTTTTTTCTAGAAAATTTGGAAAAAAATTAATGTTAATCCCAGATATTTACATTGAAGATGGGCTCACTTGAGTCTTTAAGAAACCACAGAGCAACCACCCAGAACAGGGGTCATCTAACTCAGTCCTGTAGGGCCAGTGTCCTGCAGAGTTCAGCTCCAACCCCAATTAAACACCTGAACCAGCCAATCAAGGTCTTACTAATGCATACTAGAAACCTTTAGGTGTTGAGGCAATTTGGAGCTAAACTCTGCAGGTCACCAGCAGTCCAGGACCAAGTCTGGAGACCCCTGACCAAGAAGATCCTAGCAACTAAAATAAACAAACAAAAACTAAATCTTAGAAATACCCTTGCAACCACTAGGCACTGAAAACACCTTAGGAAGACACAGGCAAACACCCATAAAACACTAGCATTTTAAAAGCATTCATTTGACATTGAACGGCAAAACAACTACCGCCACATACCAAGCTACAGTGGGGTAAAAGGTCTTAATCATGATTAAATGAGATAAAATTCATTAATCTAATTTGTATCAGCTTCCAATTTCAGGGAAAACAGTTTGAGAGATGAAGTGAATTGTGTTGTTCAGTAATATGAACAGGATTTAGTGTTTGAGGGGGAAGGGGGGGGGGTGTTAAAAGTGGCACATTTGCATTTCTTCCCGTGCTAAATGAAATAAGCATTCATCAGCCAGCGCTGCGGCGATCTCAAGTGCTCTAGTTCCAGCGCTGCAGGTCCTTCACAAAGACAGACTTAAAAAAAAAAAAAAAAAGTAGCAAGCGGCTTCTTTCCTGATCCGCTGTTGCCAAGGTGATCACCAGCTGCAAGCTGTTTGTTTTATAGGGGCAGGAGCTGAGTGTGTGTGTGTGTGTGTGTGTGAGAGAGAGAGAGAGACAAAGACAAGAACTTCAGCCCAAAAGAGAAAGCTGTCATTTACAAATGTAGGCTTGAAGGTGGAGTAACAACGGAAAGAAACAAAAATGATTCCCCGTCTGAAAGAGGACAGGATTTTATGGCTTTAAATACAATGACCTAGGGATCGAAGCTTTAACAAATAATAATAATAATAATAATAATAATAATAATAATAATAAAAATGGTAAAAAAAAAAAACAGCATTTACAGTAATGCACTTACAGACAGTGCACAGAGGGCTTTTTCTAGAAAAAAGCTTTGATCAAGAAAACAGGACATAAATATTGGACAAAAGTGAACAGAAAATGTAACCGTGATAATCTTTGACATGGAGATAGTGGTGTGCAATCAGGCTTAATTAGATTGAAGTAAAGCTGATGTGGACTGAAACAAGTTGCATTCAGTTGACATCTCTCTGTTCACAAAGAAATCGCACAAATAAACTCACTGAAGTCTATGAAAGCACACTGCAGTCAAATTTTAAACATGACTGCAAATGTGAATTGTATTTCCTGCTCATCAAATTTACTTCTAATTACTTAAGTTATATTAAATAATAATTTATTATAAAGCTTGACTGACTGATGTTAAAAGTGTATTTAAAAAAACTGCGCCATTTTACAAATATTTTATATATATACACATATACATACATACACACACACACACACACGCACGCACAAGTCTAGCCCCTTTCACACTTCCATTCCGGCAAATACACAGGTAAAGTGTCCAAGCAATTGTTCTCAGGTCGCTAGATTTTGCACTTTCACACTGCCAGTGATGACAGCTTTCACACACAACCCGTGAAGATCCCGTAACGACACGTGACATCAGGGCGTGACGTGTAATGTACGAGTCGAAAACGTTAGGCACGTTATACTTTCACTGAAGCAAGCAAATGATCTATGCATCAGCGCAGAAAGTGAGGAACTAACTGATCTCTGCTTCATTACAGTTTGCACATTTTTTCGGCGCGAACGTTGATCTTCCTTCAAAACAGCCGGTAAAAGTGTCGCGCGATAACGCACGTCATCACTTAGACACGGCATTAGATCTGGCTTTAGTTCACACAGCGCTCGTCCCGGGTTGAACCCGGCATTATAACTAGGTCCCCGACCAGGGTTCAATGCAGGATCAATCCCGGGACGTGGTTGCTTTCACACAGAAGGCGACCTGGCAATGTTCCGGCAACATGCCGGGTCCGACGTGCAGTGTAAAAGGGGCTTCTGGCGAGTAAACTAAAGTATTTCCTAGCCAATGGCGATTAAATTGCCAAGGTGTCCGTAGTGGGTTGCAACCTAACCAGTAGTCATTATTAGGGCCTGAGCACAAAAAACAAACTGAAATTTGTTCTTTATGATGAGAGGATTGTTCCCCTCAAATTTTTATGAAGATAAAAGCAGTTTTGTTTTTTATATATTTTTTTATTAATCTTCTACATCCATGCACCACTTTTATTATGCAATAAAAAGCTACTTTATGTCTTTATCTTAATACATGGTTTTATTTAAAAATGGAGCTTTGCACACAACCTTATCAGAGCTAATGATAATGACCTGTATAGTTATACATCCATGTAGTCATGATTTGGGTGTGTACAGTGGTTTTACAATTTATATGGGTTGTAAATCTAGTTCAAGTAAATATTAGCACACCATAGTCAACTTTTATAAGGTAATTTCACAACAAAAATGTGGCTAGTAAAAATGCTATGTGGCTAGTAACTTTGGAAAACCACTAGCCACATTGGCTAGTGGTCAAAAAAGTTCATGTCAAGCGCTGTCTACTAGGTACCTTTAGAAAAGTTTTCAGCAATGGAAAATAAGTCTTTCAGCTACAATGTCTTCATCCATTTTATTGTATATGCATTACTGTTAAAACAAGAAAAGAGTTTTCTCTGGCGATCAACAGCATGCAAAAGATGCTGTCAGGTTTCCTAGACGTTTAATTTGGCAGCTAATAAACACCTTCAAAAATCCAGTACGAGATCTAATTAACAGAGAGAGAAAGAGGCCGGACCACCCACTTACACCTCCATTATCAAACACTAATTCATCCCGGCTCATCTCACCACCGGTCAAACGTAAAACAAAATTACAGCCAATTCATCCTGCCCTCAATAAACACTGACCGCAGTCCACACACTGAATATTAGGAAGTTGAAGCCAGTTGATACAAAGCCTAAATAGGATTAAAAACACACCAGTAAACGGTGATCTCATTAACGTAACACCGGGATTACATCGTCCCAGAGCGCAGACGTACACACAGATGGATCCTGATCTCTGTAATGAGCCTGTAATGAACCTCTACAGTACATCTTATCAATATCCATAGAATGGAGACCGCAGGACTGTAATACACTAGTAGGTCCTTTAGCACCAGCTGTTTTGATTAGGGTTAACAAAAGCCTTCAGCGCGTCTCGGGAACTCCACATTGAGCTTACACCGCAGGAGGGAGAGGGACAGAGACAGCGAGATGGGAAAAGTTAACGAGGATTTGGTATCTGGCACACAGACACACTCCTCTAGAGAAAAGCAGCACCAGCAGAGCGGTCTGGGAACACGTCAGGAGGTTATCAACGCAACTACATGACTGATAAAACTGTTAAAAGATGAGTTGAATTTCAGAAAAGCAAAATCTCATTTTTTGGGCGGAACACAAAAGGAGACGTTTGGGAATATGCTCATGCTGATCCTTTCAATTAAAATGAACGGGGCTGTTGAGCTCCAAGGACTAAAAGAAAAGCAGCAGAAAAAGTATAAATGATTCGCGTCCAACACTTTGAAGTCAGTGATCACAGAAAAACGGATAAAAATAAATAAATAAATAAATAAATCAGCTTCACTGACAGAGGTAGGTTGCATAATGCAATGTCAGCACTAAAGGCTATTTTAACCTGTTAACGGCAAGGAAAAGATGAAACAATATCAAACAATATTAAAATAAAAAAAAGATTAAACAAACAAAACATTCATGGATAAACAAATTAGGAAAAAATTGCTGAAGGCTAAAATTTTATTTTTTAAATATATTTTAAGCCATTACTTCTATACCATTATTCAGTATAATATCAATATATTAATCTAATGCATCCTTGCTGAAGAAAAAAAAAAAAACGATGTTAAGTCACTATTAAAATTCTCTAACAAAGGAGGTACCCCACCCCCCCTCCCAAAAACAAAAAAAATTAAATCAGCATAAGAATCGCAAGCAAAATATCTTGACTATTTACTCTGATTGCTTTATTCATAGAAACATGGCATAGAGGAGGCTTCGCGTGCTGTACGTTTAACTGGAGGGTTTTGCACGAGGCCCAAGCGCACAGGCCACTGAAGAGCAGCAGTGATCAGCAAAACCCCCCAAACCTCTATTTGCATCAAGTGGCAGCAGGGCGGCTTCCATTCGCCCACAGATGCGATTATTCATCAACTTGCAAATTGCCACATCAAAGAGACAGCGGAGGAGAGCAGCACAGGAGACGGGAGCCACTCACGGGGGCGACGGAGACAGAAGCTGAGGAGGACAGAAGGTCACTGTACATGTTAAGAGTGACTCCTGTCCCTCAGTGTCACCTAACTACTGTACTAAACGCTGCTTGGACACAACACACGTCTCTGTGACAATGGAATAATGGAGGATTTTATGACAAAAGCCTTGGTATGAGGAACTGCTCATCAACTTAAGTTACTTTTGCACGATATGGGAGTAATAAATGATTTTCACGGTTGGATCTTAAAGGGATACTCCACCACAAAATGAAAATGATGTCATTAAATCACTTACTTATGTGTCTTTACAGGTTCTTTACGGAATGTGTGTGAATGGACACAGACTCTGGGAAATCACTGGTAGCGTGAATAAACCATATTAAAATGATCCCGGGACAAGTCATGGGACACATTACCCATGTATTTTCTGGAATCTCTGTCTGAAAGAGGCTTAAGAGAGTGTAAAACTCACATTGGTTTTGAGGGTAATGGTCTCTTTGGGGTGGACGGTAGTTTCCTTGGTTGTAGTTTCTGGGGGGCGGGGCATTGCTGTATTGACCGCCCCTATGCTGAGCCTCGTAAGGTGGGCCAGAACCAAACAGACCCGCCCCTTGATTTCTGTCTACATAGTGACTGTAGAGAGAGAGAGAGATAGAGAACGAGAGAGAAAGAGAGATTAACTTTAACATAAGTTAACTAACATTAACATAAGTTAGTAGTTATACATGTTAATGATCAGGGTTTTTAGACTCTGGAAGTCCATGAGGTTTCAAAAATGTTTTATATCATTTAATATTACATAATAAAAAACTTCTAAATGCATTTAATTGGTTGTTTCTTTTATATTTCTGGTCCATAAGTGGTTGGTTTGTCCCAGAACTGGCTGAGAATCTAAGAAAGGGATGTTTGGGTCAATATCAGTAAGTAAAACTAGAAGTATCAAAATAGTTTTTGGCAATTTAAATAAAATTAATAAAATATAAACATTAGATGAAAAAAATTATTATATAGTCACTTGAAAGAAAATGACATTACCTACAATACAATTTCACAAAATCAACTAAATGAAAATGAGAAATGTTGATTTGTCAACTAAATGAAACAAAATTGTTTAAGCGGACCTACTAAAATAACAAAAAAAAAATTAGATAAATAATATATAGAGATTTAAAACCATAAATAAAATTTATAAAAGCAATACAATTACATTAAAACTGAAAACAGAAATTTTTTATTTTAAATAAAGTAAAAAAACAATAGTATATCAATGATAAAATAATTCAAGTTGAAGTACTACATTTATTAAAATGGAAACAAAAGCCTAAGATAAGATAAAAGAAAGATAAGAAACTAAGCTTACTTTTTTACTAGTTTTTAATTTAAAAACTAATTAAAATGACAAAAGCACATACAATAAATAAAAAACTAAAATGAAAATAAGAACTGAAAATATATATATAAAAAAATTCTAAATATTAATAAATATTATAATATAGATACTAAAATAACACTGTTTTGGGTTGAAAATGGTCAATAACCCAGATCGAAAATATTGAAATCTCTCCAATATGCCAAACATTAATAATGAAATAAAGACTTTAATTAGAGATCACAGAACTATCTGAAGTCCACGAACACCTGTCTGCACCATCCAATCAAACCCAATAACAGCTTTCATTAAGAAATTAAGTCTTTGGTGTGCATTCATCTGCATACATCTCCTCTAAACAGCATGCATAATTCATCTCTCATCACTGAATTCACCAGATGTTTAATTAGCCCGCTTTATACCAACTATTACACCAATTTGATTTCTTTTTACACAATACCACTTAAAAGCATTAAATGCAAGAACGCATCCAAACAAACGGATGGAGACGGTGGGATTTTCATTACTTACTTGAGCTTTCTGAAACCTGATTGGTCCAAATGGGCTTGTTGGCGGTTTGGGTTAAATCCCAGTTGAGGTCTCCATGGGCCGCGGTTACCCTGCTCCCAATCACCCGGTTTAAGAACCTTGTTAGGGATCCTGAAGAGAGAAGTTATAATACATAAATATAAACCATTACTACATCACTTCATCATTGAAAAGCCCATTCAATAGGAATATTCAATAGGTTTTAATATTGAATAGTGCAGCACTTACTTTGCCCCTGGTAGGACAACAGCCTTGAACACAAAACAATCATCATACTGCGGATCCTTGAATTTGATTCTGTCAACCAGAAACCATCAGTATTTAAGTACAAACAAAAGTGCAATTCCTGGATATATCTAATTCCAATGAATGCCTCAATCCAGACTTCATCTAAAGTTTTGTTGAACATCCCAGGTGTATGACCTCTGTGTTTCAATGCCTGACACAAATATGAGCCATGAGTAGCTAATAGGGCTTTAATGACTGATATACAAACTACTAAAACCAAACGAAAATGGGTCTATATACAGATAGCTCCTATATATCAGATGATATTGGACCACTTTGAGATTGGTTGACAATCGGTTGATGTATAAAACAAACTCTTACCCAATAGCACAGTTGCTGCTGATGTCTCTCAGTGTTGGGATCGGTGACTCCACTGGTCTGAAGAAAACAAAAATGGTGTTTCACAGGATTTGTAAGGCTTCAGTCTCAAGTGCCTTAACGGACACTGCCCAGGTAATGGCAAAACACCGAAAAGCATCAAAAAACAAGATAAATCTGTTGTCTCTTACTTATCTGGTAGAATAGGGTCTTCATCTAGATTTAATATACCTTGGATTCCATGACAAAGTTCTGCAGGGATCTCAGTGTCCTTGAAGAGAGAAATGATTGGAAAATTACAGACCGAGATCGCAAGGATCACTGAGCTTTTGGTCCAGAACGATTCCATTTGACAAAGCGCTACTTGAATTTTGGCATAAAATTATATATATATATATATATATATATATATATATATATATATATATATATATATATATATATATATAAGTGCGGTCAATATTGAAATAAAAAATTTCACTTTTTTTTTTTATGTCTTTTTAGAAAGTGAATTTCCTTGAACTTAAACATAACTGAAAAACAAGTAAATTAAACAAAAATAAACTGAATAAAATAATATTGTTTTTATAATCACTGTGAAAAACATCAGTAAATAAAGCTAAAAAAAAATAATTGTATTCATTTTCTACAATAGTTCATATATAAATGTATATAATAAAAAGTAAAAAAAACATTTCAGTTAGTTGCAAACCATTTCTATTTTTGTTTAAGTATTAAAATGAAAAACTAAAATTTTTTTTATTTAAAATAAAAACTAATAAGAATGATAAAAGCACATAAAACTACTATAGAAATAATATTAAAATAACACTAACTCCTCGGTAAGAAAATGTAAATAATTTTAAACAAACATTTTTTTTAATTTTTTATAATGGAATACATTTATTGATTTGTTTGCACTTTTAGGGAGGATTGAAAGCACACCAAGGTTAAGAAAGAGAATATAATATTTGATATTAAATTATTCAATTGATAGAATAATTGATCTTATTGTAGTTTTAGAATTATTGGAAGCCAAAATCATGATTAAATTTATTAATTTTTCAGCTCTAATTTGATTTAGTTTAGGTTCACATGAGCGAGAACAAAATAAAACTCTAGAGGAAGATGAGTACCTCATGAGATTCTGCACGGTAGAGTTCCCGGATGAAATCACAGAGGGGATGGGACTTCCCCACAAATATGACATCACTTCCGAGACTGTTCCTCCTTACTGAAGAGAAAGAAAAAAAAAATTAACACAAAAGTAAACCACTTAAGCACAAATTTTTTTTTGTTAAAGAGAATACATAATGCAACATGATTGGCCAGTATTTCTGCTTGACCTTATTTAGGCATTCATAAATTAGCCAAATATGTCTCACCCTCCTCTGGGGACAAATCAGGGTAGACGTCTGCTAATGCTGCTCGTAACCTCCGCTCATCGACAAATGGCAACAAAGCAACACCTGTCGAGAGGAGAAGAGCAAATCACAATGACTGAAAACATGATACAGTACTCGTCGTTTCTGTTCAGACTGTGAAGCTCAAAGATATGTGCTGACCCTGCCAGGCGTACTTCTTCCCGTTCAAATCAATGGCAAAGTCATCAGGGTAGAAATCAATGATTGAGGATTCCTGTTAAAGACAGATGAAGAGAGAAAAAAATCATGCCACTAACTCAATCTCATAAAAAAGTCTCTGTTCTTAAGAGTGCATGATTATAGAGCCATATGTGTCAATTTCATAAAAAAGAAAAAATTTAAACGAAATTAGAATATAATGTAAAAACAAGTAAAAAGAAAAAAAATTAATAAATACAAGAAATTAAATACAAATCTGAAATAAAATAACACTAAAACAAAAACACAAGAAATCAAATTAAATATTTAAATTAGGCTGAAATAAAATAGAATAATTTTTTTTTTAAAAAAAGCACTTTTTAAACTAAAATAAGTCTAGAAAAACCCAATTAAAAAAAATTTAATAAAATTTTTTAAATGCAACGTTTAATCGCATTTTGAGAAGAACTACATATTGCTTGTGTATTGCACACTTAATGATAGATATAAATTAATATAATGAATACAAATTCATGAAGCAGCAGTCAGAGGTAAACCCGTCACTCACTGGGTCTGTCATCAGGGCCCTCCATGTTTGTGGCAGGAAGTTCCCACTGGCAGCAGGAAATACACCCATGAGCTGCTCCAGAGGTTTGAACTACAAATGAAGAAACATGATAAAATTGTGTTAAACCAAGTCAACATCAGCAATACAAGAACAATGCCCTGACACACAAACTCTTAGGCACTATTTGTTTTGGCTCAGTGTTGAAATGTGTTTCAAAGTACCGGTTTGGTCCCTTTCTCGAAATTGCTGAACATGCCCTTGATGTCTTTGAAGTCGGAGGCAAACGGAGCATAATGAAAGGGAAAATACCACTTCCAGGACGCGCAGCCCTGTGACATAAAAACAGACACTTAGAGACATCCGTCGTACCGCACAAAGACGAGTTAAATACATCTTCAGTTACTTCAATCAGAAACGCTCGATTTTGGAAAGACCTTCAATCAAAGTCATTTTTAAGACCTCTTCCATTAGCCTGTCACACTTACAATGGGAGACCTTGATACACCGTCAAACCTACAGCTCAATTAACACTCCAGAGGGCATTTAGACCAGACAGTTTAAAAGAGAGCTTCAACAACAGAAACACACACACACACACTATGAAAAGACCACAATTTGTGGATTTAGTCCATGTCTACTTTAAGGTCATCAACCTTTACAAGATTTTTAAGTATGTATGCATGCACAAGCCCAAAAAACTGATCCAAAACACAAGCAGGAAACAAAATGCACCAAGAAAGAAAATAAGAACAATTTAATTAATGTCTGTCTTCATCTGCATTTCTTGTTTTTACTTAAGTTAAGAGTTAATTCCTATCTGAAAATCAGTTCGGTCAAATGATACTTTACAATGAATTGGTTTAAAAGATTCAAGATTCATTTTATCCATCACACAAAGCTTCATAAAGTCTCAGCTTGCCATTTATTTATTTTTAGCAAATACCATATGTAGGTAGATTTTGCTTATTAATAAATATCTTGTATATAAATATTGTTTATGAGCACCTTTTATTCGTATGAACAGCTTTCACAATGCATGGTTTCAAAGCAGCTGGACAGAAATTATGTTAATGTTTATATATACCCTCTCCTAAAGGATTATTAGGAACACCATACTAATACTGTGTTTGACCCCCTTTCGCCTTCAGAACTGCCTTAATTCTACATGGCATTGATTCAACAAGGAGCTGAAAGCATTCTTTAGAAATATTGGCCCATATTGATAGGATAGCATCTTGCAGTTGATGGAGATTTGTGGGATGCACATCCAGGGCACAAAGCTCCCGTTCCACCACATCCCAAAGATGCTCTATTGGGTTGAGATCTGGTGACTGTGTTTGCCATTTTAGCAAAGTGAACTCATTGTCATGTTCAAGAAACCATTTTTAAATGATTCGAGCTTTGTGACATGGTGCATTATCCTGCTGGAAGTAGCTATCAGAGGATGGGTACATGGTGGTCATAAAGGGATGGACATGGTCAGAAATGATGCTCAGGTAGGCCGTGGCAATTAAAGATGCCAAATTGGCACCAAGGGGCCTAATGTGTGGCAAGAAAACATCTCCCAAAACATTACACCACCACCAGCAGCCAGCACAGTGGTAACACGGCATGATGGATCCACGTTCTCATTCTGTTTACACCAAATTCTGACTCTACCATCTGAATGTCTCAACAGAAATCCAGACTCATCAGACCAGGCAACATTTTTCCAGTCTTCAACTGTCCAATTTTGGTGAGCACCAACACCAATGGTCTGGCACCAACAACCATGCAATGCTCAAAATTGCTTAAATCACATTTCTTTCCAATTCTGACATTCAGTTTGGAATTCAAGAGATTGTCTTGACCAGGAACACACCCCTAAATGCATTGAAGCAGCTGCCATGTGATTGGTTGATTAGATAATCGCATTAATGAGAAATTGAACAGGTGTTCCTAATAATCCTTTAGGTGAGATAGAGATGAATTGATAGAGATGAATATATACACACAGACATATATGGATAGAACATTTGCATCGATAGAAACAAATCAATCACTTTTTTAAATATTACATATAAATATTGTATGTAGATAATGTTGGATATTTTATATATTCAACTTTAAATATTACCAATGATGCGTTTTCACCACAGGAACTAGGGACTTTGTAGAGTTGTGACGTTCGCGAACGAACCGGTTCTTTTGAACGGCTCATAAACATGAACGATGGGAGCCGAGTCGCGACTGGAGAGGAGCCGTTCTTTCTATCATTCTTTTTTCCTATGCGTGTTCATACAAATGAGCTCCGCCAGGAGACAGAACAGTTATAGGGGGAGGGGCGCACCCAGCGCAGGCCAACCCTTTAAAGCGTGATGATATTAGTTATTAGTTGTGCATGCATTTACATTGCATTTTGTGTTCATTTAAAACTTATTTTAAAATCATTAAAAATTTCTTTTGTGATACTGTACTTGTATAGAAATGTTTCACTAAAAGCTGTTTTCCACAGACATTCATTGCAGCCCACTTTGTTATTGTTCATTGACTTGAAGGGGCTGATGTCCTATTTGCAAAGTTTACAGTAGTAATAGTATGTAGTATGTAGACATTTCCATTTTATTTATTCTAATTTTATCTACTTAAAAAAAAAATTAGTTTTCTATCAAAATGTTCTTGTGTGATAACAATGTTCATGTGTGGAAGTGTTTGTAGTAAAAGCTGTTTTGCACAGAAATTCATTGCAGCCGGCTTTGTTTTTTATGTTTATTTGTGAGTAGGTATTGTATGAATAACATAAGTCAACGTAGTTTTACACACACACACACACACACACACTTTGTACTAAAGGTAAATCAAAATAATGATGTCACTGTCTAAGCAGAGGGATTTGTGCAACCCTATGGAATATAGTCGACACATGAGAAATGAGGTAATAATCAATATTTCAGAATAATTCAAACTCAGATATTGGTGTGTGATATCTGAGCTTTAATTATTTGACTACAAATCTCACCTCATAATACCTCCCAGTGATTATTTCCAGGATAAACTGAGATGCTCCCAAGCTGGCTTCTTAAAACTGACTAAATATTTAAAAAGAGCCAAAAGAGCCATTCTTTTGAACGGCTCTTTGAAAGGAACGGATCGCGAAGATCCGGATCCCCTCAAAGAGCCATAAATCCCATCACTAGGACTTTGGCCTGGTACTTGGTGCGTTTCCACCGCAGGAACCAGGAATGAAAAGTTCCGGGTAAAGAAATGCCCCTCAGAAAGTCCCTGCTGGCGAGGTGGGACTTTTTCAAATTTCTGGAACTTTCGGGGGCGGGACTTGGGCGCTAAACATGGTGATTGGTTGAGCTAACCACCATTTATTCGGATCAACATTTTCACAATATTACTGTTATTTTGTCATGAAATGTAATTTTAAAAGTATTTTAGGCGAGAATGTAGTTGTTTAAAACTCAAATCTGTGGTTTATTTATAAAGATAGAGCCTTTTTTAAAAATGTGCTTCGCCGATCTCAGAGACTGTGAACTCCACTCGATCATTTCACTGTAATGGCTGTCTATATATATATATATATATATACACACACACACACACATATTCATTTAATTTACATATCCCTGAGCTAACATTTCTGCAGCTGTTATTATGTTTAAATGAAAACTAAAGGAGGCAGTGGTATTTTATATCCTTTTTCGTTTCATTGTAAATATACAGAGAGGAAAATTGCAGTAGCCATGGTCAGCTGACTGAAGTTATCAAGTACGCTGCTGTTTGCAGAATTATAGGACTTTGCGGACATCAAACTCCCGAGTCGAAATGCACAAAGTCTGAACTACAGAGGATGCAGCACGTCCAAAATCAGCATACTCTGTATTGAGAAACGCACGCAGACGTAACAAGTCTATTTGCCTTATCTTCCCGTTACTTAAAACCGCGGTGGAAACGCAGAAAGCAACAGGTCTGGGGGGAAAAAGTTCCTGGTACAAATGTTCCGGGTAATTTCGGTGGAAACTCGGCATAAGCATTGATACTTAAAAAAAAAAAGATAAGCTCTTTGTAATATCTCGCATTCACTGAAATATTTATATAATACTTATGCATTTACTGAATCTATGATGAGCACTCTGGGGGAAATATGTGTGTAAATGTGTATGATTATTTTTTTTTTTATTAATTTAGGATTAATAGGCTCAAATATCCAAATGAGTGAGAAGAATGCATCTCTTCGGAGCAGCAGTGACAGCAGCTTCCTGCTTCCTTTATAGAGTCAACCAATCTATTAATTTCCCCTATTTAAATTAACATTCAGTCAAGTGGCAAAAAGCAAAAAGGTGTAAGAAATCCACGCAATTGAAATTATACTCGTGACCCCTCAAATGAAAAAGTAGACACCCTAATGTGGGTAAATAAAAGGCATGTAGAGATCTGCCCCTTGAACACACTCTGCAGTAATGCTTCCTCTCATCTACCATTTGGCAGTGTCTGTGTGTGTGTGTGTGTGTGTAAATCAGCGAATATGTGGCAGAAGGGAGCAAACACGTCTCACGCAGCAGTGAGACTCCATAATGAATCTGTTCAGTGGTTCCCGTGGGACGGCTCTCGTCCGCCGAGCACATGGAGCGAGCGCAGGCCGTGCATTAATATAGAGCTCCAATTACTGCGGACAAATCCCTGCACACAGAACTCTAATCAACCAGAGATCTGCTGGAGAGAACAGAGCTCTAATGACTGAATTTCAAGCTAAAGATCAAGACCCTGCATTAAAACTCAACTAGATAACACGAACCAGCTCAAAGAGCAGCGCAAACACAGCACAAAGCTGTTTGATCCTCCAGCTGGTGAACAAACAGTTAAAGTGGAGGATATCAATCAACATTTCCTGGAGCCGCTGGATGCTGAAACTGTTCACTTCTGATTCATAATTCAAGGGAGTTAAAAACTAAGGTAGGAAATGCACGTCATCTCACCACACTAACCAGGAATCAACCAGGACAAGGCCAGAGACTTTAGCAACAGTACAATAAAAACAAAGAGGAAATTTAACACTTATTCAGCAAGAATGCATTAAGCTGATTAAAAGGGACAGTAAAAATATTTATAGTGTTACAAATGTTTCAAATTAAACTAAAAAACATACTAATTAGAGTAATGGCTGATAAAAATAAGTTTGACAATTGAATCAATTAAACTTTACGAAGAAATTTATATTTATGTTAAATTACAATAATATTACATAAAATTTCTGTTTTACTCTATTCTGAGCACCATTCATAAACAAAAAAAAAAAGGTTAAAAAAAAACAATCAAATCTAATTGTAGCAAAACTAATAATTAAGTCTACATCATCTAGTTGATAAAAACTCTATATATAAAAAAAAAATAAATCTAAAGAAACAGCAATGAATTTCATCAACTAGTCAGTACACTTTTACATTTTACTGTTAAAGTGAGCATGTTAATTTGGCAAAACCACAAGCAAGCGATTTAGCATTTAATTGGAGCATAGTCATTTTAATCAACTAAATTTGGTTATCACATACACATGTAAAAGCTTAAAAAAAAGTTTAGGTTGATATACTAAAATAACTTTGACAAATAAAAACTCAAATAATTATACAGACATAAAATAATGATGACAACAAACACAGATCCAACTATAAATAAAATATTAATAAAAACCACAAAAGTATGTCAATGATAAAAGTAACACTGTGTGAAATATCTAAATTAGATGGAAGACATTATGAAAACTATATAATAATATATAATTGAAAGACCTTAGTTGAGGTGTGTGTACAGGTGACTTACCTGATAGTAATACCTGAGCACCCAGCACAGGCCCTCCACATACGACTGCACCACTTTCTTACGAAACTCATCGTCCGTCGCGTCCACATCAAATTTGGTTTTGTAGTAACGCTGTTTCCAGCCGTCCTCCCATAACCTGTGAAACACATTTATAACACAGTCACAGATACATACACCTCTCAGTTTGTCGTCTTCTCCAAAGATGGGCCTGAATTCATTAAAACGAGACCAAGCTCTCCTGTGCCAAACCCAGGCGGGTTCACTTATATGCATATGCACGCCTATGAGAATTTCCCACTTTGACGGGCTCCATTAAGAGGCGACGGGAAACTTGTTTTCCACCTTAGCGCTGGTCAGGATGTTTTGATATGCTCTGGAAATGCAGCTCACATAATCAAGGATGAGCTGCATCTGTCTAGTGTAACCTCTACAGCGTCCCACATGGGACACGGAAAACCTCCATGAATACCAATTGAACCCAATCGATTTAGACCGCGTTGGAAAGCTAATCACTGAAACATTTGCTGTATTAAATCACTGGTGTTACAGAGATGCTTCAGTGAGAGACCCCTGCAGGATTCACATAGATATGAGAGTAGGGATATGAAAAACATTTTACAATCAACTAGTTTGTTAATTTCCTTAACAACTAGCAGCTTTAAGGAAGGCTTGTATAATTAAGCTAGTTTCAGACTCACCAGAACAGAACTGGAAAGGTTTAGTTGGCATTTGCATGAGATGCACTCATTCAAAAACAGAAAAACAAAGCAGAATGCAGAGTCTTGAGATGCATGCTAGATTAGTTGATTAAGTTGATGTAATGCTCCAAAGAATCAAAAAGTAACTAAAGCATTTATTAATCTAATTTGAAAAACTAAAAAAAAAAAACAAGAGCAACACAATGCAGGTCCTACATTTTTTTTTTTCCTCTTAACAATACAAAATAAATGAATAAACATTTAATAATAATGGTTTACAAAAAGGACACAAAATGGATGTTACAGATTATATATAAGTGTGTGTGTTTATGAGTACATGTGTATCTATAGATACAAAAAATAACTATCTATTCTGTATACAAATGATTTGCTCATTGTTAGTTTATTTTTATCTAATGCATTAATTAATGGGACCTTATTTATAGTGTGTTTGCAAAAATTACTACCGTACTCGACAGCTACTCAGCATTGTGCCCCATTCTCTGGTGTTGTCATTACCTGACATTATCTTCTGGTTCAGGTTCACTGTCACTGTCCTCTGCTTTACGTTTCACACCACGACCATCCATGTCATCACTCTGAGAGGAATGGACACAGTAAATCAATGACAGTCATATTCTGCGGTCACAGAGAGTGTCAAAGCTGTTAAAACAACAACAACAAGAGCTGGAGCAAGTAAGCTGGAAAAAGATACATGCCTTTCCATTTTTCATCATGGCTCTCAAGGACTGAGCTGCTTCCTGAAAAATACAGAAACCGCTGATTAGACCAATGTTTAGCCAAGGTGACAAATTAAGAATGAAACTCAAGACCAATACAAAAGCAGCAATACACTACAGCAGTTGAGTTCTTACAGTAAAAATCCCATTCATGGTCTTCATAAAGAATGTGATTTTAACAACATGATTCTTTCACTACAAAAACACAATAAAAAGCTGTGGTTGATTGAACAATGACATGCTGCTGTAGAAGCCACGAGTTGGTGCAACTATTGCAGAACTTTTTAATGTCTGTGAACTGCATTTGATAATGCATAAATATTAACATTGTGAAATATTAAAATTAAAGAAGTAGGTTTTCTATGGAAATACATTTTAAATGTAATTTATTGTGATCAAATCTGAATTTCCGGAATCCAAACTTGTCTTTATTGTCACATGATCCTTCAGAAATGATTCTAATATGCTGATTTGCTGTTCAAGAAACATTTCATATTATTACCAAGGTTAAAAACTGTGCTACTTTACAGAATAATTGGATGAATTATAAATTCTTTTATGAATTATAAATTCTATAAATTCTTTGTAACATTCTAAATGTCTTTACTGTTGCTTTTCAATTTAAGGCATCCTTGAATGGTAATGTACCCAAACATATTCTAATACATTTAAGATATTTTTATACTCATAATCAATAACTACAATTACATCATTCGCATTGCTTTGTGGTTGATTGCCAGAAAGGAAATCTTGTATTTCTATGTTTAGGGAGAAGACGAAAGAGGAAAACAATCGAGCACTAAAACGATCACTGTTGCACTTATGTTGATATTAAGAAATCACAGAGACAGTGAAGGCAGACCTGATTGCGCTGATTTCCCTTCATCCTCATTTCATATGCAGTCTGTCTGGCGTTCTGCACTGCCATGGGTCTGTCTCTGCCGCCCAGAGCCTGAGGGGCAAACTGACCACCAGGGACAAACGATGGACCCTTCTCCGCCTGTGAAGACAGCAATTCACACAACACATTCATGAGATACTGGTTTGGTTCATATACTTCTGCCTAGTGTCGCCATAATGAAAGTTCTACATTCAATTTTATGACACTTTTAAAGGTGCCTGTAGGGAACTTTTGTAAAAAATATTTTTTACATATTTATTAAACCTGTCATTATGTCCTGACAGTAGAATATGAGAGATAATCTGTGAAAAAAAAAAAAAATCAAGCTCCTCTGGCTCCTCCCAGTGTCCTATTGCCATTTGCAGAAACTCCATCGCTCCGTAAGAA
Organism: Carassius auratus; assembly: GCF_003368295.1. Lineage (NCBI taxonomy): Eukaryota > Metazoa > Chordata > Actinopteri > Cypriniformes > Cyprinidae > Carassius > Carassius auratus. The sequence goes on from NW_020527887.1 coordinate 166,672, forward strand.
ACAACCAATCAGAGCTGCGGTCTGTAACTTTGTTTGTGTTCAAAATGTAGAAAAATGTATATAATAAGCGAGTACACCATGAATCCATTTTCCAAACCGTGTTTTTGGCTTGTCCTGAATCACTAGGGTGCACCTATAATAAGTGTTTATATTCGGACTATTTTAGATTGCTTCTGGGATACCGCGGCGGAGTAACCCAGTACCTTTGTGATTCTTCATAGACATAAACAGAGAGAAGTAGTTCCGGCTACGATGTTCTTCCGCAAGACGCAAGCAGTTCTGTTTATTAACCACTAGAGCGTCAAAAGTTCCCTACTGCAGCTTTAACTAATCAATAACTCAACGTTTTAAAAGCAACTTGGCAAAATATGCATGAATGTATTGATGGATATTATAAAGATGAATTGTATTGGTTCATAGAAATTAAAATTAGATTTAGAAAATTTGATCTTTGAGCACAAAAAGGTTATTCAGCTGTACCGTCCAGTCCTACAAATCACCACCGTAAAACTGTTATTTGCATGATATAAATGTACTTAATGTTCTATATAGATGGCTAACAAAACATCCAAGGCATTTCAACAAAAAACCTTTATTTTGTGTGAAACAAAGTGGATAGCTGGACTTTTTGGAGGACTTGAAGTGTCATTTTAAAGCTGCAATATTCAAGAAATCACAGATTTGGAATGACTAGCTTCTGTCACAAGCTTTCAGTCACTTTAAAGCGGCCTGCCATCTTGCAATCTCAGGGAAAATTGGAGGAATGCTGCCAGTTAAACAGGGTTTGTCAGATAATTAAGGAAATTAGCACCAGGTGCCAGATTAACACCAATAACTTAGAGGTGTCTGTAAGTGTTCTCTAATTTTGATCAGAGTTGTTTTTCAAACATCTCACTTAAGATTTTTTACACTGTGCTTCAGAATACAATTAAATTTATGAAATATGCTTAAACTGCCTTCTGCTGTTAGGATAACTCCAAATAGGACTAAGCAGTGAACTTCAAATTTAGGAAATTGTGTTGATTGCCAATTTTGATGATCTCTGTATATTAATACTTGATTTACAAATCTTTGTGCTCAAAAGCTATTCAGCTATATCAAGTCCTACTGATGACCGCCATCAATATCAGTGTTATATGCATGATAAAAATGCACATTCATTCAGAGTGAACGCATTATTTTGCAGGGTCAATATACAAACTATTCAGCTACTGTCAGCTTAATTAAACGACCTTGTGAATGAACTCAACTTGCCATCTTTCAAAAGAACTGTGGATGTATGCGTGTTAAACATTTCAAAAGGAATTATTGTAAAAGCTCTCCAAATTTTAATTGATTTGAAAACAGTTTAGAACTCACTTTCATCCGTTTCTTCTTTTCCTTCATTCTCCGTTTAAAACTCTCCTGCAAGAAATAAAAGGCACTGATGAGCCCAATGAATTGCGCATTTCTGCAATCACTGGAATAAAGAGTCTGAGGTCAGAAGCCCTTCGCTGTGCTGTGTTGAAAGCAAACAACGTTTATTGTGCATTCTCACGTCATCGTCTTTGCGCTTTTTGAAGATGTTGTCCTCTGCCACCCCTACGGCTTGCATAATGAGCTCGACGCGCTCGAGATTGACAAAGCCATTTTCTGTTAAGTAGCCCTATAGAGAGAGAGAAAAAAGAGCTTATTTATACATTTCTCCCTTCAATAATTTCCAAAAGTTTTGCCACTGAATACAATCAATTAAAACCATGTTATGTTGACTTCAAGCATGCATGGGATATATGGACATGGAAATATTCACCCCAGTCTTATGCACAACATCTTTGTAGATGCCAACCAGACGATCGATGGCGCCCTCTCTGTTTGAAGACAAAATAGAGTCAGAACTCACTGAAATGACAGACTTATTAATGCAGCTTTTGTGAGCGTACCTGATCTCAAGAGATGGTAAGTGGGGCAAGAAGTCGTTTCCCACAAAGAAACACATGAACACCCAGTCGTCCACACTCCGCTCGAAGTCAAACGGGAACGGCAGGCTGGCCATTGTTAACTCCCTCTCTAGATACTGCAGAGAAATAAAAATAGTATACACTGTAAAACTGGAAAATTTGGAAACATTTTGTCTAACATCTAAGCAAGCGTTCACCAATACCAATACCCAAGCTTTATGGAGGTATTTTTTGCACATGCAAACACATCACATTTTCCTTATGAAATGTGAAAATCTAGTTTAAACGATTAAGAATCTGAAAAATTTAATATTAAAAACAAATCACTTTTAAAGGAATAATTCATTTAAAAAATTATAGTTTTCTGAAAATTTACTCGCCCTCAGGCCATCATTGATTACAATCACGCCAGCCTTTTGCATCACAAGATGTTAATTGATGGACTAGATTCATGTGGATTATTGCGATGTTTTTTTATCAGCTGTTATCAGCTGGACTCTAATTCTGACGACACCCATTCACTGCAAAGGCTCCAATGGTGAAAAAGTAATGCATGCTAAATTTCTCCAAATCTGATCTGATTTAAAAAAAAAAACTCATCTTCATCTTGGACCGTCTGAAGCGGAGCATATTTTCATTTCTACATGAACCAAGTTGAACAAACCTCTCGTAACACTGCCAGTCGGATGAATATGAACTCCTGTTCTGATGCTGGAACTGTGCCTGCAAATTCATCATGCTGAGAAAGAACACACAAAACAGAAGTTTACACAAAGCTGAGGTGAAGCTCTGGGCTGATGAATGGAGAGGATGAATCGGTTACCTCGCCCTGTTTTTCTCGGGCCAGTCCCTGACAGTCTTTGATCTCGTGGCCCATCTGATTACACAGGGCGCAGGGTCTCGGTTTGTTGGGTTTGAACTCTTCTCTTATAATGGTGAAGTTGGGTTCATGTGTTGCCAAACCCAACATAATCAAATCAGCTGGGGGGGAAAAAAGATAGAATTAAACCTGTAATTAAAAAGTTAAGTAAACTGAACTAACTTTAAAATGGGCAGTTAATAATACATTTATTTTTATTTTTTTTACACAGAAGTGTTTTAAAGAATGGTGACTACAGAAAGTACAAAGATAAAATGCTGATATTACACAAACATTCAGTTCATGTTCTTCATAAATGTAAATAATGAAAGCTTTTGAAGTATCTACTCAACAGCCTAATCAAAAACAATATACATTTCCTCATTTAACCACACGTGCACTAATACTACAGACAGAAAGCTGTGCATCAGATATTAACAAAACCAGACACATTTAATAATTCTAATATTTTAATATTATTATATTAATATTTTCAAAACCAGTCCATAACATTCATTATGCCGTGTGACTTAAATTCGACATGAAACTTAAGTTATGCTAAATTTAGTATTGCACTGAGACAAGTGAAACGGCCATTAGTCAAGAAGAAAAAAAAAATATAGAGGGACATTTTAATCATTTGTTGACTGAATTGTGAAAAATGAGCAATGTATGCTGGAATAAAAGCAGATCTGAGTGTGATTCGTTTAAATGCAGTGCAAATTGAAATAAGTCACAAGAAATGTATTAAATAATGGAGATTTAAAAGTCCTGTAACATACTTTAAGAGAGGCTAATTTTGATTTAATGATGACATTAAAACAATGATTCATTGAAATAAGCATTTAAGGATTGTTTTTCAGAAGTCTAAACTAGGTGAACAAATTCAATACTTTAAAAAACAAACCAAAAAAACAACACCACACACAAAAAAAAACACTTTACCATCCGCTCCACAGAGACAGTGATGTGTGTTTGGGTCATGATTTGGCTGAGCTGGAAAAGAAAACGACCCAAATGATACATTAGAGCAGAGATGTTCTTTGTTAGACACATTTCAGACATTATTAGGCTTATCCAAATGCATCTGTCTCATTAAAAAAAGTAGGCAAAGGAAAAGGCTTCAATTGATGAATCGCAACAAATCAAAGCTTTCAAAAGACATTCACAATAAGACTATAATACCTCTCTGTCTCCTGATGTAATCCATAATTTTATGCTCCCCTTCTCCAGGAACACTGGCATCTGACAAGAAAACCTGCAGGACAAAGTAGTTATTTATTGATTATGTCCCACAGCAGAATAAAAACTCCAAATGCTACAGTTATTTTGAGGAGTCGTGTGACCTACTGTGATATTGTGCCATCCGGGGTCATTGGTCAGTCTGTCCGCGACGTAATATCTCAAACATTTGGCCAAATTATCCATGAACTCGGTCCCCTACACAAAAAAAGAAAAAAAAACAGGAAAGCTGCTCATTACATCTGACAAAAACACAGACTGAGATTCTGCAATCCTTCAATTAGAAACAAAGAAACTGAGTCCATAATCATAACACATAACTTCTCCAAACATTTTGAACACTTACAGGGGTAATACAGTTACTGTCAAAGCGTTCTTTTATTTCCTCAGGTGGCAGGTAACCACCTAAAAAGAAAAACATCTATTGAATCGTGAAACTAGAACATGTGTCAGTGCTCATTTAGTGTTTATATGCAACCTAAACGTTAGTGGATGTCGTGTTGGTTAAAAGTGGTGCAGCGTCTCTCACCTCTCTGAATAACTTCTTCTCTCATTTTGTTTTTCTCCTCCGTTAGCTCCACTCCTTCTTTAGATGCCCGGAATCGTCTCGAGCGCTGCTGGTTCATTTTGGCACGAGGAGCCTACAAAAAAAAATTAAAAAATAAATTCAAGCATACAGATGAGGAGCACAAGAAATGGTTACTGAAAATTGTGCATAGTTCATGAATGTACAGATCAATTATTTTCAGTGTCTTAAAGAGATTATCAAAGCTCATCTTTATTTAACTGAGCCCTTATCTCGTCAATCAGGTTGGCTTTAGTTTTGGAAATCTGAGTTAGAATGAGTTGATTTATTTTGCATCAATATCATTATCTTTGTTTTGCCATGCCAGCTTCTATATTCACAATTATCTTCCAGCTAACAAGTCACATTATAACCTTATAATTACAAACTAAAAGAAACAAACAAAAAAAATTTAAATAAATTAAAAATATTTAACCAAAAAACAACAACACTTTTTGTAACACTTAGTCTAACTATAGAGTTTGCCATAATTCCTGAATTTAAGTGCATTATTAAAGGAAATATCAAACAATGACCCAGATATGACTATTTTCTGCAAAGAGATGCAGCAGAAATACTGAAAGCACAACGCAGTTATGCTGGTGCATGCAGTGCCAAACAGGCCAAATAGAGATGTTATGAAGGACGATACGTACCACACCATCAATTGCCATGTACAGAACCCGTCTAGGTCGAACAATGTTAAAGAGACGGTCGATATATTCAAAAATGGCAACCATCATTTCATCTTCATTTTTAGGTGCTGGCCTGCAAAGAGTTCAAACAATAATGTTGTAATAAAGGCACTTAAAAACACCAATACATGAATGAGAGAATCTCACTTGTCCTCCGGATGTGTGCACGGGTGAATAATTCCATTCATGTCTAGATACAGGTTGTCAAACTCCACTTCATTTGGATTGGGTTTGCTGGTATCAACCGGGATTTTAAAGCCATTGTACTCCTTGGCCTGAAAACGAGAAGAAATTAAGATATTTACATATCCTCCTGGTACCCAGGCACAGACTTTTGTCTAATGTAGAGGACATTATATTTTAGTGAGACTATTTTAACAGGCTCTACATGCTACAGTTTTAGAGAGCCTTACATTCAGGGCTTTTTAGAGATATCAGATGTTTGGAGGTTTGATTATAAACACTCTCTCTGTTGGAAAGGTCTAAGACTCTTAAATATACATTTTACCAATCTTTTTTTGTAAAAAAATATTTAGGAAAAGTAATAAATTAATTTATGGCAAGAGTGCACCTCAAAAACCTACATCATAAAAAGAGTTCAGATCTTTGTCAAAAAAAAAAAGTTTATTGCATTTTTCTCTATCACACTTAAAAATCATCAGAAATTATACATCTCTTGAAAACCTAAAATCTCAAAATTCATCCTTTGAAACCCATTTTAAAATCAGACATTGCATTACTATGACAATGTTACATCAAAATCACGTTACAAAATGTTTGCAGTCCTGAATTATACAAATTAAGGTTCGGATCATGCACTTTCAAGTCGATGTTAAAAAATGTGAGTTACAGTTAACAGGTTCAATTACTAATTTTCTAATTGTTAATCATTACGTTTATATCTTTTAAAGCTGTGAATCATCTTTATAAAAAGTTCACTTAAAATAGCCTGTAACTGCAAAAAGAAATAATAATAATAATTTGCCTATACATGTCTTTTCATATCTACTTATTTTTTTTATAACTTGGCGTCCTCTACAAAGGACATGAAAAAAAATTCTTATGATCCAAGCAATGTATTGACATTTATAAAACTGTTTTATGGTTCTCAGGAGGATATAAACATATATTGTCTTAAAACTTAAAATCGAGTGAACTCAAACACATACAAAATCACATCTGAGAGTCAGTTCCGTGAAAACTTATTTCATTACAAACATTATTAGCATAACAAATGATTAATCACGCGATTAATTGAACAATCAGTCAGATGCTAATATGTCCCACCTTCTCCTCGAGACAGTGTACTATTATTGACGGATACTTCCGACTCAACCAGCGGAAAAATGCGGGGACTCCCATTTCCCGTAAAATACAGCACCTCTGAACGAAATAGCAACTTTAAAAACTATTAAAAACAGCAGAACACGCTGAAGGATGAAAACCGCTAGCAAACCATAAACACAGCGTACGCAGCTTATTTACCCCAGCACGCTCTAAGTGATTTCCGGTTCATCAGGAAGTGACGATGAACGCGCCCCGCGCTGGCTAAAAAAAGCGATATGCATCTCCAAATAAAAAAACAACAAAGAAAAAAGATATTGAAACATTTATTATACATAATATCCAATAAGACATATCTGTTACTTTTAAATATATTATTTTTGGACACTTTAATTCCGATTCTAATAATAATAAAGCTTGTTTTGTTATAAATTTAATTTATTTTCTTGGCAAATTCTGTATCCATCAATGTAAATTCCCCAACAACAAACCAATTTTTTTTCTTTTTAGTGAAGCGTGAAAAACAACCACAATTTGTAATGACTTTAATTTGTATGCTCTAATTTAAATATAAATTAATATCTTACCCTCATGTTCTGTTTTCTTTATCTTTTTTCTTCTAGCAATTGTTAAATTGTTTGTTTGTTTGTTTGTTTTTTTATTTTCAGATGACATATCGTTGATACATGCTGTGAACTAAAAAACAAAACAAAAAACAAAACAACAACAACAACAACAACAAAGGTGTATAGCCTATATATGTATATATACATTCAAACGCTACATACATAGTTATTAAATTAAATTAATATTATTATAAATCAATATTATTAATAAGATGCTTGAGCTTTGCTGTTTTTAAATATTACACTAGGCCTATAGCAAGCTCTCAAAATATATATTTATGATATATTTATAAATTATTTTTTTTTTTTTAAATTAATGAATGTGCTCAAGTTGTCCTTGAGCATATTCAGTACAAAGAAAAAAATAAATAAAATGACTAAAATAGCCTAATATGAATATTAATACTAAAGTGATTACCACTTAACAATTATATAACCAGAATTGTGTATCGGTGAATAAAGGTTTATGTGTTTTAAATGCATTTCTTTCATTACTTCAGATTTCTGTAGCTTCTTTCCAATGCAAATGAGCATCATATGACATTCTATGGAGACTTGAACTATTCAGCTGATTCCTGTGAAGAGCTGTTTGATCTTTGGTGATGCAAATTCAGTAGTTGTCCTTATCTTCATTTGCTCTTGAGTCTTCACGGTCCGTCCATGAAGCAAGCGGCTCGTTCATTAATGAAGCCTCTTGTCACACAAACATGGACACACACCGACACACAAACATTTACACAATTGTGTGTGAAATTAAATACATAGAGAATGAAATCAATAAAGTTAAAAATAGCTATAATTCAGCCCTCCATAGGAGCAGAGCAATAAGCAACCATTTCCCTAAACTAAAAACACATTAAATGTAGATGCACGGGATCTCTTAAAAAAGAAAAGAGAGTGAAAAAAAAAAAAAACACTGTTGAGTGCAATCCTAGATGAATATCAATCAAATTATGTTTATTATAATAATAATCCAAAACCAAATCCGGGTTTGGTCTGATATCTTATATATGTATAATCATCCATTTTTAAAGAAAGCAATAGGCACATCTATGCTTGAAGGTACTATATCTCAGCAAACCAACTGAATTTAATAGGCCTGCTTTATTGTCATTGTAGCTATCATATTTGTACAATGAAATTTAAAGTGCAACTCCTTGTGGTAGAAAAGAAAAAATGTATCTAAGCCAATAATACAAGAATGTATTCTATTTAAATTTTCAGCTGATTATATAAACCTCTGCTACAGCTTTGTTGTCTGTGCTCAAGTGTCTTCATGTGATTTTCCATTTCCAACGCTTTTTGCATTCCCATTTATAGTCTGACTGCTCCCTTGTGGTGGATTGTGGTATTTCAGGGGCTTTTTTCTTCATTTACCTGAGCCTTTTTATTTGTATTTTTTATTAGGGCTTGTACTGACTCATCATTTGCTACAGAGCTCTAATGAATTGAGATGAGGATGTTCCTTCATTCAAAATAAACAGAACAAACAAAACATGTCGAAACTGAATCATCTGATTCTCACAAGTACAATGGAAACATACATTAAAAGCAATGGTTCATGCAAAAATAAAAATAAAAAATGTTAAAAATTTACTCACCTCCAGTCCATCTGAAATATAAAAGAGTTTGTTTCTTTATAGGAGCAGATTTATCACTTGCTCTGCAGTGAATGGGTGCCGTCAGAATAAGAATCCAAACAGCTGACAAAAAACATCCAAATATTTGTTTAGAACTGTTTTGGATTATAATATGTAGTTGCTTTGTGCATGTGTCTCTCCTGATTTAGATAAGACCATTTTTTTCACCAGAGGATACAATATTATAAGGATGCAACAATTTTAAGTTAAAAACATCTTAATGATGGATTTGCTTCTTACAAACACATGCAGCTTTTCAAATCACAAGACATCAGTTGTGTTAATTTCTTATCAGCTGTTTGGACTCTTATTTTCACGGCACCCATTCACTGCAGAGGATCCATTGGTGAGTGATATAATGCTACATTTCTCCAAATCTAGAAAATCAAACCATTCCACTGATGAAAGCACTTAATAAAAGCATAAAACATTTGCATGCAAACAAAATTAATTGCATGAAAAACTTTCCTCTTTTAAGATAAAATACAATTCATATGCAAGGAAACATGAAAACGGGAAAAGCAGCTTTAACTGATTTTATTTGTGTTAAACTAGTTTAGTTGTTCTCCAGCTGATAAGTGCCTCAAACCCAATAAAAGCAGAAAGTCAGACTTGCCTTAAACTATTTTGATGCCCACTTTGTTTTAGGTTTAATATTGTTTTATCTCCTGCATGGTTTGGGACATTAATGTGTTTCTGTAATCACTTAACTGCAAATAAGCATTATAAAAGTGTACAAAATAAAATGACAATGTAACTACCTAAAACACAACAAAATATAAAAAACACATTAAAATATATTATCAGTTCACTACAACTGCATGTTCAGGTTTCTGACTCAAGATGTACTGTAGGTGTGCAGGTTAGAGTATCATTTTAGACAGCTAAAAATATTACGCCTTGAAGAACAGTGACCTCTGCTGGACAATAGCACTTTTCTTAATGTCTATTCATGTCTAATGTATTTTCTTTTGCCATTGTCAAAGACAAATCCTATTCTATACATTCTATTCTATTCCAATAAAGCATAACCCATGCTTGCAATAGTTGTACCCTGTAATAGAAATAGAACAAGCATCTTTAAAAAGGTTTTAAAAGCAATTAAAAGGTTAATAAAACAAAACACATTTATAAAAGAAACTGTAAACAGAATATTTTCTGAATTCAATTAGAGGAACCAATAAAGTCATTTATCACTCAGCTAAATGTGCCCCATTTGGATTTACAGCTTGTCTAACAGTGCACTTTTCAATTTCTTTAAATCAATGCAATGAAATAAAAGATGTCAATGGCAAATGTGCAAACAGTTGCTCTTTTGTGGAGGACCTAGTAAATTATTCCTCATGTTTTATTGGTAATATTCCCATTATTATTATTATTATTCAGGGCAAGACAAAGTGTTTTGGCCTTTCAATGGTTTGACCAATGAGGATTCACTTGCACATCTCATTCTGGATTTATAACGTAGAACCTGATGACAATACATCTCTCAAAGGCTGCTGAATGGACAATCTGAACACTCATATAGACAACCACAGACCAATTACTGAATGAACTGGGCTAACACATAACAAGGTCCCCTACAAATGAGCATACATGCGTTCAAGCAGCAGAAGTTGCACAAATGGACCTGTTAGAAATAGAGGTTTATTACATTACAGAATAAGGCAATTCAATAGGTATCCCATATGCAAAAAGGTCTAAATGCTATTGAATCATCATGCAAAATGTAATTTCATATTTGATTTATTTATTTATTTATGGCATGTTCTGTGAGATTTCAACCCCTTGTTACTGGTAAAAAAAAAAACTGAGTTTGAGTGAGTGAGGATGACTTGTTATTTCTCAAATATATTCTTCTTTCTCTTTTGTGCATTTACAAGCTGGAATGCACACACACATGAAAAGCTCAATCTCAGTTCAGTAAAGGATCGTTTTATGCACCCAAGGCTAAGAGCAGACCTTGAACCGTGGGGCTGCTGAATGCCTTAGAAAAGAAACACACTCAAGATGGTTTTGTTTAAAAAACCATAATGAAAAGAAATCCTGCAACTGACATTTCTGACACACAACTGGCATTCATATGCCATCACAATTAGCATCTTCTAGCTGGGTTTTGCATTAGTACATTACAAGCATGTTCAATTGATGGCTGAAATATGAACTTGCATCAAGGATCTGTGGAGATGATCAACTAATTGGCAAAAAGCCAGAGAGATCGCAACTGCAACTTTTCCAAAAGAACGAAGGAGCGTGTCCAAAAATGTTCCAACAAAACCGCAGCTGACTTGAATTTAAAGCATCTGCTAATTAGCGATGAAGGAAATAACCCAGACTAAAGCAGTTTTTTTTTAAAGATAATAATGGTCAGTTTGACCCATACCAATTAATTAAAGCATCCTGTTCTGTTTAGAATTTTGAGTGAAAAATTATTTTTATATAATCATGATTAAGGAAAATGGGTTCAGTGGAGTACAGATACAAATGCAAGTCACTAAATGGCAACTGCATTATTGCCCTCAATTTCAAGCCTCAGTATCACGCAAACTCTTAAAATTACCTCTGATCTGATCTGTTGAGATAAAAATGAAGCATTATTAAAGTAAATCAGAATATGTTCATTAAAGCCAAGAGGATCATTGTGCAAGTAATATGACACCCAAATGAGTGCAAATGCTGTGTAACCTTGTTTTGGCTTTTAAGCTTTTTTTTACCAGTATGCGAACTAAACTGGGACACTGCACGCACCATTACTCAGTTAGAGAGTTTTGGTATTTCAATATATGCACATTCTTTTATTTTAGAATATTTGTCTGCTTAGTTGTTGATATGTAGCCTAAAATACTCCATTGTTCCAATATTTTTGTAATCAGAAGTCCCGGTGGATTCAGTTAATGAGAACGTGTCTTTTCTGTCATATTTCATAATGAAATAGGATGTTTTGTGTCCAGTTCCCTCTTTCTTGCTGCTTGTCAGCTGGATAATATTTGATTGGACAAAAATCTGTGTGGTGCAGGATGAGTCATCAATATTTTTGGTCTGGTTTTCATTCAAGGAAGATTGCAGATTTGGTATCATTCCTACTGATAGCCAGCGATAGATAAATGATTTCATGGATATGATGCTTCAAAAGTTTCATCAGAGTTCTTAAAATGAGTTATTTATGTTATCATTATGTTTATTGCCTTTAGCTTGTGGTGCATAATGTAGTCATGTTTTTCAAGTGCACAGTAGTGCTACTTAGTAGCATTTATAGTTAAGGCTAATGCGTTGAATTCTGCTTCATTTTTAGTGTGCCGACCTCGCAGTACGGTATTGAACAGAAAGTAGGCACAGTGCATTTCAATGCATCAGTGAAACCTGGATCTTTATCTTTGCGCTTAATTGAAAAGAGTGGGGTTGTAACGTGGCTCTAAAATGCTCTTGGTGCAGGCAGAGCGCTTTAATTGGGCTAAATTGATGAGAATTGAAAGCACTCAGGTAAAAGCAAGACACCACATTGGCAGGCGGCCTGTTGTACCCGGTAACACAAAAGCACAAGGGCTCTTACCTGCACATTAGCATAGAGATGCCAAGGGTGAGGATCCGCCGAACACGATTTTAATAATAAACACATTTTCCCGTTAGCCTCCAGCACAAGAGGGAGTCAAACATTTTCAGAGGCCGTTAGTCATGAATCTATAGACTACTTCAGCTCATTTTAACCGTAATACAGAACTAAAACATAGTTTCAGTCATTCTGGCTGCAGCATATTTTGGGAAACGGATAAAAACTGAGTATCCGTTGGTTGTGTAAGAGTTTATGCTTGGATAGAGACTCACTAATATAACATACTGTTTAAATCTTCACAGACTGTTAAACAGAGGTCTGCCTTGCTTGTACAACTTTATTCTTGAAGCCTGAAGGCCGTTACAAACTATGAGATGTTTTTCAAGGATCCAGAAATAGTCCTTACTCACATTAATGAGATTCTGAGCCACAGTCGGGTCAAGCGCTGTCGTTTAAAGTGAAAACGGATGTGGATCACACACTCAACGGCTGTCATTTCAATGCAAACATTTTAAAGGAGTTTTTCTCTTTGCATTTCTAACCATGATGTCATTTTAGACTATTGAAAGGCCTAGATCGCTCTGACCTCGTCCAGCTAAGCTCTAGTGCTGTAATAATGTCTCTGGCCTTCAGTCGTCCTGGTGTCTTGTGTCTCTACCTGCTGACCTTCAGTAACAGAGGTCACATCCCAAGTATTCTTACCTCTCCAAACAGAGCAAAAGTGTTGTGACCTTGTGTGGTTAGTATTTCTCATTCATTATTGCTTACCGTATTTGGTTTTCTTTGTAATATAGGTTTATATTGAACATAACGCTGCATAGAAAAAGCAGTTCAGTCAATCACACAAAGTGGCTGCCTATTTTGGGATCGCATTTTGGTTTATAATGTAATATTAATTCGCTCATCTTCCTGCAGTGATTGTGTAAGAACATTTGAGCTTGATGAATGCAGCGGAAAATCATGCTGTAAAGGTTGCGTGCAAAACATAGGACACAGCTAATTGTTGCCATTATTATTATAATTGGACAATGTTACAGTGAGTTCAAAATCATGACATTGTTGTATTTACATTTTTGCAGAATAGAAGGTCAATAGGTGAGACAGGCTAAAATCACACAGACCTTTTATTATTTATAAAACTCACTTGTTTATTACAAAGATTTGGGTGATGAAAGAAAGCTGCTTTTTGTCTTGTTCCTGGTTTGATCTCAAGTGCTGTCGCCTTGTTTTGCCGCAAATTAATGCAGTCATAATATGTTGGACAAGTATTCTTGAGAGGAAGAGAAGTGCATGCTGTTCAGAGGTGGGCAAATCTGCCGTTTCTCTTCATGGTCATAATTTTCTCCATGATCTGGCCAACGATTGCAGTTTTGACAGACAGCTGAAAGTTAATGCTGTTGCCTTAAAAAACTGGACACTGAAGCCACACTTATCAATATTAAATGTCCAGTGTCTGTATCTGCATGTCTCAAATGCTGTATGATATTTTCTCTTCAGTAACGTCACTTTTATTCATCATTTTTGAAGTCTTTATGTCTTTTATAACCTGGTACTTTGGTGATTTTAAGTGGCTTTACTAGAAAATAAATTTTTTAAAGTTGTTCCAATTCTATTTGTCCCATTCTCTCACAAAGTATATTAGTCATGGCTTTTTCATAAAGCTGCATCCAGATGTCAGTGAAAAGCCAAGCTTTTCTGAGCAGCATTGAACAGAACAAACCTGGTTTTAACCAGCACAATATAAAAATTCCTGCTGGACTTAAGTATCTAAACACTTTTAGAGAGAGACACCGACTGTATCCAACAGTCTTACAAGTTTGATCAGTTCACATCCGCTCAGGATAACAAGAACATTGCAGAGTAAAGCTAACAAAAGTGCTGTTATATGCTTTACATTAAAGCATCCTCTAAATAGCATATTCTTCTTCAAACCTGGGCAAAGTAACTCAATTACAGCAGCATCTACATGAATAATACATGAATAACACATCTGATCATTCTCTGTCTTTTCTGTCTTTGTTCTGTATGCATTCTTAATTCCAGAATTGGCATGAAATGCATTCAGCACGCAAATGACACATTTATGGGACACAATGGCACAGGTAGACCTCATTAGAACGGTATGCATGTGAGATGGCGCTCGATCCATCAGGCTGGGGCTAATGGAGCTGTTCAGAAACCCTCTGAAGTGTTTAGCGCTCTTGCCTACATGCTCTCTATCGTACGGGTCAAGTTCTGCCTGTCTGTTCTCTCGGCAAGGACCAACTGTGGGAAATTCTGTTAAATGTTCTCTATTCAACAAAGAATAAAAATTATGGTGACATAAAATAGGTGCAGTACAAATTGAACTGAACACTAAACTGCATTTGTATTGTGAGTAGACCTATGTGGACTATATTTATGTTCACACAATATTACTGCATCTATTGATGCATGAATTTCAATTGCATTATAATTGTGGCATTTATTTTAATGATAACACAAAAACATGTTTCTGAACAAAATATTTCACAAAAGAAGAACAATGCATGCAGCTAAGTGAGCTTCACTGGTCTGAATCCCAGGGAATGCATGTATACTTTGAATACTTTGTCATTCTTTTTTCAAATGCATTTAATTGTCTTGCATGGCAATATATATATATATATATATATATATTTTATTTTAGTTTGGCAGCTCATTAAGTTGGAAACCAACATGGAAAAATAATCTTGACAAGATTGCCTACTCCTACATTGAACGTAAAAAAGTCACTTTGAATAAAAGCACCATGGATTTGCATCAATAATAATAATAGATGTAGTGTTGACACGTGCAAACTGTCTTAATTTGTGTTCTTCCAACATGTTGCATAGAGATTTGTAACAGTGACATCATTTTCATTTTATGGATGAACTGTCACTTTAACATAGGGGAAGATTATCAGTAATGGCTAAACTATACATTTATTGCATAATTGCAATGTTGTATGGGCTCAAATGTTCTTCAAAGTATATTTGTTTGAGTTCTTCAAAAGAATGAAATGCATAGAGGTTTGTTAAAATGAAAGAAGTTTGGTGTATGGTAAGGTTAGTGAAGTGTATGGCTAAAATTTTATGAAAATGCATCATTGCAGTGTTGTTATGCTCCAGTATTCTTCAAAATATCTTCTTTTGTGTTCTTCAGAAGAAAAAAAAGATGCTTAAAGACTTGTAACAATGGCAGTATTTTCAAGGTCAGCTATCATTTAAAAAAGGTTAGACTATGTTTTGACAGTATCAGTGAATGGCTAAAAAAGTTTACAATATTGCATTATTGCAATGTTATTTGTGCTCCTCTATTCTTCAGAATGCCTTCTTTTGTGTTCTTCAGAAGTAGATAAAATGCATAGATGTTTGTTACATTGAAAGAGCTTTTCATTTTATTGGTGAACTATCACTTTAAGTAAGGTTAGTTTTAAAAAGTTTTCATAGAGGGGAAGATCAGTGAATGGGTAAAATTGTACACTGTTGCAAACACGCTCACTCTATCACTTTTCTTTAACAGGCATCTTCTCTCCTCCTGAAACCAAACCCAAATCGCTGCAGATATTGGTGCACAGCGCCTCTCACCCCAGCCAGAGAGTGTGTGCCCCCTCATTTATCACAATAGATCTCTCTAAACCATGTGTGTGTGTGTAAAACTGTCCCCAGGAGGCCGTGACAAGCCGGATCACCAACAATCCTGGCCGGCAGACAGGGTAAACAAACCCAAACAAAAGCGCAAAGGCACCCGAAGAGGAGTCTTTGTACCCTCCGACTCGAGGGATTTCCATTTAGCCCGGCAGCATTAGTCTGTTTCCTGTTGGCCTTCTTCCACAAACTCCAGAGCTGCCCCTCATTAGAGATAGATACCCTCACCCCAGAGCCCCCCGTGTGCAGGGGTTATTGTGTGTCGCAGGCCTGCATGTGAAAACATATGTTTGAAGATGGACAGTAATGGAGGGCAGGTGCTGAGGGGGTGGCGTTGAGCTCATCCGTAAGCCTACTGAAAAGAACCAGCTGTGGGAGAACCACATTAAAAGACACTGTTCTGTTTAACGGTGCATTGCTCTGATTTCTATCTGGTGTTATTAAAAAACAATTTAATCAGTGCCCAAATTGCTATTTCTAATATTTAGGATCAGGGTCATTATAGTTAACTAAAACTTAAAAAAAAAAAATACACATGGTTGCTTAAAATAAAAATAATATTAACTGAAATAGAATAAAATAAACACTTCATTTTTTTTAGTTACTAAAATAACTAAAACTAATAAACTTGAATAAATAAAACTTTACATATATATCACAAAAACACAACAAATAACTTGAACTAAAATTCAGATGAAAACAGAAAAAAATTAAGTCCGCCCATAAATAAAAACAAATAAATTATACATACAAAAACTTGAATTTTTTTTTTTTTCCTATTATTTTTTTCTGGATTTATTTTTGCTGTTCTTGTAAATGTCAACAAATGTATGTCTAACTTAATTTCATCAATAGTTTAAAGGGTAAAAAAAAAAAAAGCCAAACATTAATTTATTAAAAATATTTATTTAATATTGTAATTTTTTAATAGTTGTATTTATTTATTTATTTCCTTACTTGCAAGACAGAATACTGCTTTCATAGAGATCTGAAATAACATCCAGTATTGATCTTGTCTTTAGTCAGTTGTTTTCTATAGAGCATTGTGTTCTTTTCCAGTCATGATGTTCGTAGCACTCAGCTCAGTATAGTTCCTCATGACCAAAGCTTTTTATTCCCTTCAGTAAATCATTACTAAAACTAGTAATAAGTAATGCATGTTTGTTTCCCATTCCCCCTATAATGGAGTTGTGGGCTCCTGCACCATTAACAGACGGCTTGCATATCTGTCTTTTGGGAAAAATCAATATGCCAAGATGTGTGTGCTTTATTAATTAGGGAAGCTCTATTTAGTAAAAATTTTTGTGATCCAGATCAGATGGTCACTGCAGTCACCAGGATCCAGTCCGCATCCAGACCAGATGGTGGATCAGCACCTAGAGACGACCTGCAGCCCTGAAAGACAGCGGAGACCAGGACAACTAGATGAGCTCCAAAAACAAGTCCCCAGCGAATACCTCATCACCTCGACAGCCATCGTCACAAGACCTTCTATTTTCCTTTTGCTTCATCATATGCACTTTTCCTGTTCAACACTGTAAAGCTACTTTGACACAATCTGTATTGTATAAAGAGCTGTATAAATACAGGTGACTTGACTTGTGATCTAGCAGGTATTTTTCTCTGCAAAGTTAAAAGAAACAAAAAGGACAGTACAGACAGTACACAGTAGTGATGACCAGCTAGCAAATATAAAGCAGAAAATCTCTTCCTACAATCCTCACATAATAGTGACAACAGCAACTGTACAGTAGAAAGCCTAAAATACACTGAAACATGAAGAGAGAGAGATTTGCATAGAAAGAGAGAGGACAACAAGTGAAAGTGTGTGTGTGTGTGTGTGTGTGTGTGAGAGAGAGAGAGAGAGAGAGAGAGAGAGAGAGAGAGAGAGAGAAAAAGAGAGAAAAAGAGAGAACTTCACTGTTGTGTCCTCCAAGTGTTCAGGTGTAAGTGATGCTACAGTTTATTTTAATGGCCACTTATACTCTTAGAAAAAAGGGTTCATTGGGGTTCTATATAGAACCATAGGGTTCTTTAATCAACTCCAAAGAACCTTTATGGTAAAAAGGTCTTATAATGACAAGAAAGAATCCTTTTCACAAAGGTTCTTTAGGCTATTATTTATTCATATATTAGATTATTCTGCAACATTTTTTATTTGTAATTAAATTGTTTGTGGTAACTGATTTTTGGAGAAAAACTGAAATGGCACTCTTCGTGCGATATTGATAAACTACATAAAATGATATAAACATATACATTTTCTACTCCCCATATTCATAAATGCATTTGAATACACCGAATAATGCAGTAAAAAGAACGCACTCAAAATGCACACGCTCCACGCGCACTAGTATGACTTCATCATGTAACTTTACATTAGCCTAGATGGATGCACTTTTTAGGCACGATTTGTTTAGTTATTGAATATACTACTTGATACTGTTAAAAGGCACATCATTAAAACAAAAAATACGAGTTCACATATCACACCTAAACATGTGTGGAAAACGTAATTAGAACTAGCAACTAAATTAGTTAAAAATGCCTATCCATATACAGTTATGATTCAGATCGGGACTCCGAATCGCGTTTCGCGAATCATTTGATCTGGGCTTTGGACATCATCATCCTGGGGAGGGACTTTGAGAGGATTCAGATCATCCCAGGAGCCAAACACGGGAACATCCAGGTAAACACACACACACACACACACACACACACACACACACACACATTTTAGCAATTTTAGCTTTTTGTAAAAAGTTACTACTTTAATTTTAGTACTTTTTCATTTAATTTTTAGTGCTTTTTACTTTACAAATCATTGCAAAGCAACTTTACAAAAAATTAAGTTTCTACAATATTTAGTAGTAGCTTACACGATTTATCTATATCATTTTACTTTAGCTTTATTTCAATTACAGAAAACTGTTTTTAGTAGTTTCAGTCTAAGTTAACAACAATGACACATAGTTGGTTGCTTTGGGAATTACTAGTTAGGAATAAAAGTTTAACTGTGTGTGCTTATTTTACATATTTATTTTTTAAAATAAAATGTAAAAATTATATATTTTTTGTACGAGTTTCTGTTTTCTTCTGAATGCTAAAAAGATGATGCTTTAAACACCAAACGGTTGATGGTACCCATTCACTTCCATAGTCTTTCTTCCTCTATTATAGAAGTCAATGGGTGCCGTCAACTGTTCGCACTCAAAACATCTTCTTTAGTAAAGTGTCCATTCTCAGCAGAAGTACTTTGATTTTGGATGCTGCTCTGCGCTTAATGATTAATGTTTGAAAGTGAAGTGTAAAATAAATTATATAAATATTTTATAGTAATTACAGTAATATTTCAGTCTTTATATATTAATAATTGAAAAATAAGCAAAATAATTTTTTTATTATTTAGATGTTGTTATTTGTTCAAATTAACAGGGTTTCCAAAAGTACTGTGAATGAAAATGATCTGAACTTGAGTTCTAAACTGTATGACGTTCATTGTGATGAGCAGATATTTGAGATGCCATCATTTTAAAGAATTTTACAGCCACTATCACTTGATTGCATGTAGCTCTGTGAATGTCATATCAAAATGAAATAAAAATGTCTTGCTCTTGTAGAATAATGTTCTAATGAAGAATGTTTTACTCTTATTGACAGTTGTTTTGCATTATTTATTAGTGATAGATTAATGTAATTTTATAATGGACTTATTTTGTAGTTAACATCAGGAGAAATACAAAGATGTTAAGGTTCTATATAGAACCCTTTCTTCAAGAGTGTAGTGTTTGTCCTATTCCACGCACTCATAAATGCATCTCTAGTGCTGTGTGTGAGTGTGTGTGTTTGTCCAGTAGCATGCAGAACGTTCCCAGAAACCCAGCTAATAGGGAACATTCCCATTCAAATGTTTTTAAAAGATATGTAAATGTAAGGATGCATTTTTCTTAATATAATGGTTCTGTAATGATCTTATAATTACTATTTGATGTGTATTTTGGTAATGTTGTGAGGAAAATGTTCTTAGAGTGATGTTTTTGGAATTTCCTTATGATTTTAATATTAACTTGCTTACATTTAAAAAAATTTGCCCATTATTCTCAGAAAGTACTTAAATCATGAGAAGGATCAGCTAACAGGGAAGGTCCGCAGAACTTTAGAACTATGTTGAATAATGCACTTTAGTAATAAGAATAGAATGTTCTCTTCGTTCTTAGAACATATTTTTTGTCAGCTGGGAACAGGCTTTGGAATGGAATACTACTGTAATGTTAAATTATTATTTATTTATTTATTTGGATAGTGTATCTAAACGAGAATATTCCTTAAAAAAGGTTTGTCATTTATCACAACATAGATTTCACTTCATGCTTCGACATGTCATCTGTTTCAGCCAATCAGCAGTCGCCCTTCTGCTGAGGTCATGACTGAATCTTTAAGAGCTTCCTTTTGTTGAGGGGGACTTTGGAAGGTCAGGACCAATAAAAGAGGGTTTAACAAAACATCTATTAGTGTAACCCGGGATGGCATTCCTGCTCAAACAGGGATATGTAATTGGCATTGTTGCAGCAAGCCGTTTAGTTGTCGTGTTGTCAGGTGGAAGTGGCAGTTTGTCTTTGTGAGAGTATCATGTCTTGCCTGTTTTTTATTAAGAAAGATAGTGTCAGTCCAGTCAGCTTGCATGCAACGGATGGACGAGCTTTACTCAAACTAATAATCAACAAGAAACTCTTAGGGCAAGATTAAGATGTTAAATGTATAAAACGAGTTAGATGTCATTAAAACAATATTTAAACGTTCAGAAAACATGGGAATATTGACAGCAACATTGCTGCACAACATGTGCAGCCAAGAGCCCTGTTTTAATCAAGAACCATTTTTGTTTTTTTGAGTTGGACTTTTTCTTTTCAGAGAATAAAGTTCTTTAAGTTTAGTTTCTTCAGACCAGCATCTGGGTTTCTGGAATCTTTCAAGGACCAAGACGGTTTTCTAAAGAACTAGAGTAGAAAGTTATTTGTGTGACTTAAAATTCTCTTGTGGCGTCAGACTATAAAAAAATTTGTTTCTATTTTTAAGATCCGAAACAGACACATGTATGTGAATGCAAACACTTCTACTCAGTATTTGATTTTATTAGTGTATACTGTTTTCTATGGCTGGCTATAATTCAAATCAAGCACTTATAAAGTTAGTTCAGGTCAACTACAGATAGATAGACAGTTAACTCTATAGGGCCCTATTAATTTTTTTTCTCTTCTGCATTCCATTTTAGTACTTAACATAATTTTTAATTATGAAAAATCATGTCTAATCAGATTGATTAATACAACTTTAACCATTTAACAGTTCAATAAATGTTTATAACGAGGACATGTTCATAGCTAACTTGAACAAGCATGTTTGTAATTTAGAATTTTTTCCATTGATTCTTTCTATTTTTCTCGGTTGGCTTGATGAACATTTTTGCTTATAGACGCTTCGAGGCATTAATAAATGAAAATCACACAGACGATGGTGTATGTATCTGATGTCTCTTCTAATGAAAGATATTTGTAGTGTAATTGCAAACACTGATTCACCGATTGTTCATAAATGTTGGGCACTGAGCAACTCCCACTGGTATTAAACAGCTTTGACTCCATACTGCTGTGCCGGTGTGACTGTACTTCATCTGTGTACTTTATAATAGTGTTTGCCAAATGAAGGGTTGCCATGGTGTTGATGCCCACACATATGATGTTTGGAGGTGTCCTTCTCACATGAATCACCACTTATAGAGGATATATCCTCTATCGTAACCAAAATTATCAGGCATATGAATTTGTACTCTTTGTCCTCTTATCATAAATTAAACAGGTTCTAGCTAGTGGTGTTTCTCTTACTTAGATTTAGTCAATTGGATGAAACCCTAACATTTGCAAGGACCAGAATATCATGGATAATTTGGGGTGACTGTTTTGAGTTGGACCTGTAAGCAATAGCAACCACCTCGCAATAGTCATGCAATGCATTAGCAAACACCCAGAATGCCCCAGTAACCATCTTCCCAGCAAACAAAACTATGTTCTAAGAACGTTTCGCTAACATTCCCATTTCACATAGTAAGCATTTGCTTAATGCCTGCATATGTTCTGAATTGGTCGACAGCGCTGCGAAGAACTTGACCCACTCTCAAACACTGTTTGTGTGGTTAACATCACGTCGAGAAGATGCTGTTTCCTATACTGTGAAAATTATGTTTGTTTTATTTTCACTTCTGGAAGATGAGGCTGGAAAGAAACAGTTGTTTAAATTCATTTTTTTTCCACAGCAGTACATCAATTTATTTGTATTTTTTTGCGTTCCCGTCATTTTGCTGATGACTGCTTCTCTAATCTCGGGGGAGACTGAATCTTAAACTGTATATTAAAAAAAAAAAAGGTTTTTTTGACCTTGCATGCATGTAAACATTTTAGGAGTATCCCAAAACAATATTAGGAACCTTAATATTGGCATAAAAAGGAGCCTTTAAGCTATGAAAGCATTGTTCAGAACATTGTGTTCTTGGGATGTTTTAGAAACATATTTTCGGTTATAAACATTTAATTTGATCATTTTACAAACATTATAGGAACGTTGTTTTTGAATGCTCTCTGAACATTCTGATACAAGTAGTAACATGGGAAAAAACGTCAGATGAACGTCCATCTAAAACTTTCATTGTCAGAACATCAGCCAAAGTTCTAAGAATGTTCCCTGTTAGCTAGGTAGCGATATGTTCTTACAACGCTAGAAAACACCCAGAATACCCTAATAACAAACTAGCAATGTTCTAGCCACACTATAGCAACCATCCAAAACACACTAGTCACTCAGAAACCTTCTAGCAACCACCGAGCATGCCAAAGACTACTAAATTGTCCCCAGCATTAATTTTGATCAAACAATTACATTTATGCATGTAGCCACTGTTGTAGTAATTTCGGCTGCATCTGAAATAGGCCATACCATTGATTATTATGTGAGAAGATAAAGTAAATATGCTAGAAAACTACGCTTTCAAGAACATATATTTAATAATACATGAGGGGAGTAAGATCATATAAAAAAGCCTAACTTTTTGTCTAAAACCTATGCACTAAGCCATAGAAGTGTTCTATCTACGCTTTACTATCTACCCAGAATGCAACATTTTAGTATCCACCCAAAACACCCAACCTTGCAACCTTCAAGCAATGTTTTAGCACCTTAGCATTGTGGTAGATTTGTCTAGTTAGGCAGATATATTCATAAAACTATTAAACAAGACTGGCAGTTGTTTTCAAAAGGCCTTCATTCATTAAAGTGCTCTGTGTTTAAGCGCTCACAGGAGCCGTGTACGAGCGTGTGAATATCTGGTTGAACGTAAATGTGGCAGGCAGGGTCTGCTGTTTTGTTCTGTGTGCAGCAGCTCGTTACATTGATTCATCACGTCACTCGTCTTTTTCATGTGCCACTCAATCTCTCTCTCCCTTTATGAGACCTCCCCCTCAATGAGTGTGTTTCTTATCTTGTCTCGGTCTGTAGCGCCGGGTTTCACAGAGCGTTCAGAGAGCTGAAAGAGCCCCGGACACCTGGAGCTTACAGCACCCGTGTCTTTTTAGGTCTGGGAATCACAAATGAGGGACAGCTGCATCTTTATGAGAGGCTTTAGCTCACCTTAAACCTGGAGGAGCATCTCTCCCTCTTCTCATTTTACTGGTTCTAACTTAATCTTTTTTACGTTAATTAAACAGATAGTTCAACCAAACACAAACATTGTCATCATTTACTCAACCTCAGTTTTTTTTCTTCTGTCGAACAACGAAAAAAGAAGATATTTTGGACAATGTTTGTAACCAGACAGTTGGTGGTAGCCAATGACATACTCTTTTCTTCCATACTGTGGAAGTAAATGGCTACCGCCAACTGTTTGGTTAGGCTGCCAGTATTCTTCAAAATATATTCTGGTGTGTTCAACAGCAGAACGAAACTCATACAACTTCAGGGTAAATAAATGATGACAGAATTCTAAATTTTGGATGAACTTAACTGGATATATTAGTTCACTAATAAAATGATTGTTTATTAATTTATTTACTCATGTCATTCCGAACATTTATGCTCTCCTTTCTTCCAACACAATTTTCAACCTTAAAGTTTTTGACAGATGTATGTTACGATCACCAAGGCTGCTACTTTTTCTACAGAAAAAACAGTAAAATCTTGAAATATTATCACAATTTCAAATACCTGTTTTCCATTTGAATATATTAAAATGTAATTCATTCCTGTGACACGAAGCTGAATTTTAAGCAAAAATTTTCCAGTCTGCAGTGTCACATGGTCCTTCAGAAATTAGTAAAACATAAATTTGGCTGCTTAAAATACATTTCTGATTATTGTCAATGTTCAAAACAGTTGTGCTGCTTCATATTTATTTTGTGGAAAATATTATATGTTATTTGAAATGTTGGGAACCCCCCCCCCTCCCCAAATGTCCTTTGATAAATAGAAAGTTCAAAAGAACAGCATTTATTTGAAATTGAAATGTATTTTGGTAAGATGTTCACATCAAACTAATGGATCCTTTAGAAAGTAGCAAGTTCAGAACAAATAAATAAAGATAAATACTGAGGGCAAAGATCAAAAGCAAATGTTGAAAGTCTATCAAAATCTCTGTTAATTCAATGCAAGTCACTTTGAATTATCTGTTAAATAAATTTAAATCCATTGAAAAGTTCCTTTAGAAGCTTTAAAGAAGAAATATCTGAATGTAAAGCAACGTTTCAGTCAGTTAACCTCAACGATTAAAACAGGAACAACAATAAAACTGATATTAATTTGAGTAATAAACAGGCTGTATACCGAGTGCTTGAATGGATATGCATGCTTTCAGATCTGCATAACACTACTTGAATAAAACACACAGGATTAGGCTGAATGATCCTTTATGTGATGGATTTTTTATTTATTTATTTTGCACCGATAATACAAAAGATCTTAACCTGGCAGTGAGATGTTTCCACAGAGTTCAGCTCCTGATGCGCTGATGTCTGCCTGCTTTAAAAACACAGAATTCATCATCATTTGCTGAAGAGCCTCTCCTTCATTGTTTCCATCTCATCCAACCTGAAATCCTCTAAAACCCACAAACACTTGTATTCCGGCGAAACCGGCCGAAGCTGACAGATTTCCTGTGCTGTAAATTTGAGGAGTGTGTCAAGTGTGCTTCTGGTTAGGCACAGGGTCATTAGGGGCAAATTAATTTAGCCTCATTAAGGTGTCAATTATTCAAACGCTCGGATGGCATATGCTGAGATAACGTGGATTTCCGCCGGATTTGCGAAGATGTGGCCACACTTTTGAATGCATTAGATGCAGACATGATATTTTGAGATTGAAGATGAGGCTCAGAGTTGGAGAATCAGTCATCGAGACGCTGCTGAACGTGGCAGAAAAGTGTTTTACTCATTAACTGTGTCCACCTTCACACTGAAAGGCAAACCCACACAAAAAATAAAGCAAAACTTTCGCAGCAACAAACCAGGCTGTTCACACACACACACACACACACACACACACACACACACACACACACACACACACACACACACACACACACACACACACACACACACACACACACACACACACACACACACATTAGGAATGTGTAATTTAATTATAGAAAACTTTTTGTCCAACTTTTTGGGAACTTGGTATTTTACGAATCATAATTAATGAATGTCTTGTGAATATTGGATGAC
Source organism: Carassius auratus (assembly GCF_003368295.1). Classification (NCBI taxonomy): domain Eukaryota; kingdom Metazoa; phylum Chordata; class Actinopteri; order Cypriniformes; family Cyprinidae; genus Carassius; species Carassius auratus. The sequence continues at coordinate 192,490 of NW_020527887.1, forward strand.
TGAAATTATGCATTAAATGTATTTATTTTGGATTGTTTAAAAAAAAATCTTGATTTTAACCCATTAAGGGTACTAATGCTTTTCATTGTTTACAAATCATTAAGCAAAATGCACATAATAATGACGTTAATTAGAAATAATAATCATAATGATTATTTTTGCTGTTATATTAAACTATTTATATTTTTATTTATGCATTTTAGCTGTTTGTGTTTTATTATGATTTGTTTTTACTATTTTAAATGTAATTTTTTTTAAATCAAATATTTTATATAAGTGTAATATTAATTGTGTAACTCTAAATCATTTACTATATTGATCTTTATAAAATTATTACATGTAGCTTGTTTATTCAGTTTTACAGAATACATTTTTTGGTAGAAGATTATTGCCTCCTAGTGGTCACAATTGATTAACTCTTTTGAAAATATATAATTGTAGAAGTAGTTCACAATGTGAAAGCCAAATGCGAGATTGATGAGCCTCTAATTATTTGAGCAATTTACCATTTAGATCAAATAATTAACCGTAAATAAGGGTCCACCAATTTCAGAATGCTTTTAAATACGCTGAACTAAGCTGAAATGATTTTGTCCACGTGTCTTTCTGTCTTCTTTTGAGATTCTTTCAGAAGGAGCTTGACCTTCAGATGCTCCTGAACTGCAAAACTGACGCCAGAGGCATTTATTCCTGACCTCTGTGACCTTCTGCCCTTCAGTGTTAATCAAAACCTTTCTATACAAATGCCACTTTCACACAAAGTGACAGAAAACCTTTAGTAATACATTGTCATCCTTCAGTATGTTATTTTCAGTGACCTCTAAGCGTAACCCAGAGTAGCCAAGGCTGAAGGATAGTGTGCTTTGTCAAATGTTATTTCTCCGTGGGATGAGATCCAAGCAACTATTGACTTTTGTTTCAAAGATGGACCATCTTTTTGCAAGATATGATTTCTAAACACTATTATTTCAGTCAGTTTTATTTCTTATTTACAACAATTCAACAGATTTGTAGATTATTTGCATTACATTTATTCACTAATGATGCAATAATTGATCCAACATGACAGTAAAGACATTTATTAACAAAAGATTTCAGATCAGTGTTGTTCTTCTGAACTTTGTATTCATCAAAGAATTCTGAAAAATGCATCATGGTTTACACAAAAATATTACGCAGCAAATTAAACAACATTTCAGTATATCAGAATGATTTCTGAAGGATCATGTGACACTTTAGAAATGATACTGAAAATCAGCTTTGATCATAGGAATAAATTACAATAAAAAAAATTCAAATTGTAAAATGTGTGTGTGTGTGCATGTATATATATATACATATTCTAAGAAGGTAACTTTGTACGGAAAATGTGTATTATTTAGTAAGTTTCAATCAGCTAATCATTCAAATGTTAAAGAGGAACATTAAGGCCTGGTTTCACAGTCAGGTTTAGGCCATAGTTAAATTAGGAAATTTAAGTATCCTTTATAAACACTCCTTAAAAAAAGAAACACAGTACTGGTGTGCATTTTGAGACAAAACAAATGCACTGATATATTTTAAGTACAGTCAGTGCAGGTTTCTTTCAGTTAAAACAGCTCAGACATGCATTTTAGTCTTGTTTGTGAAATCAGGAATAAGTGTCTTAGAGAATAAAAACGTGATTAAGACTTGTGCAAAAGATGATTTAAATGCATGTGAACTTTTATGCTTATCTTTTGGTATACACTAGGTGGCGCTGCTGTTCAAGTTTTACTTCCTCTTCCTCTTCCATCATCATCTCATATCTGAATCATCCCATCAGGCCGCTAGCAAACATTTTCAAGCACGTGATTCCTGCCTGTCATTCCCAGTTACATCTCACTTTATCTCCTCAGAGATCCGATCCATCATTTCTGAACCTGAGTGTGGTTATGAGAGTGTTGCTATTGTTTTAATGTGTTAATAGTTGTAATGCCACTAGAGACTAACACAGACTGTGGAGTCTCACTGGTTTCGGCTACATGGCCTTGGTGGTTGTTTCAACCTGCTTTCACAGCGAGTGTCATTCTCACCCTGTCTAATGCATCCCAACATGCACCTGGCTCCTGGTCAAAGTGTCTGGCCGTGTGCCATCCCAAACGGCTCCTCTTGTCAAACAGCACTATGATCCCATGTGAAACACGGCCCCTCGGAAAAGAGAAGTTCTGGATCTGATCTGGTTAGGGGACACTGGTGTTCACCTCCAGCTAGGATTGAACTCAAAGCTTATGGTCTGTATAATGCAGTGGAAAGCTGCATCTGTTCCCTGTGGAAATATGTGTGATAGACGTTGGATTGTTGATGTGTTATATTTTTATTTCCCTTAAATATCCCTTAAATATCTGAGTCTGAACATGAATTAAATCTTAAAAAGTTAAAAGACATTCTGAAGCATTTTTATATGCATAAAAAAAACAGTTATGCACAATCATGAAAAGATCAGCAGATTTGTTTGGGATGTTGTGTAATACCTTTTTATTACATAGATGAATAAAAACAAATCTAATCTATGTTTAGATGATAATACATCTCAGCATTCAATGAGTTACTTCTATCGTTCAATAAAATTATTATAAATTATCATAAAGTTATATGTTATTATACATGTTATTAGACATTGATATTCAACAATATATATATATATATATATATATATATATATATATATATATATATATATATATATATATATATATATATATATATATATATATCAGTGTTCAATAAATTGATTATTATTATAAATGTTAATAAATATATGTACAGTATATCATAAACACATATATAATATATATGCCGTTAATAATAACTAGTGATTTGAAATTATATATAAAAATAATATATAGATAAACAACTCTATATATCAATGTTCAACAAATAGATATATCTGAATGTTCAATAAATTAGTTATTATAAATGTTTTATTTATAAGTCTGCAGTTAATAATAACTAAATTATAAATATAAAGTATAGTTATTAATAATAAACAACTTTATATATCAATGTTCAACAAATTTCTCAACATTCCATAAATTGGTTATAATGAATGTATTTATTTATTTATTTATATGAATAATATATAATATAGTAACTATTTATTAATCGAACATTGAGATAAATATATCTTGTCGGTAATAAAAATCACTGTAATGGTGTTTAGTTGCCTTGATGACATATTTTTGGCCTACAGCAGTGGTTTCCTGGAGCTCCCCAAAATCGCGCATTTTGCGTCTCTTCTTTGTCTGACACCCATTTCAGGTCTTGGAGTCTCTACTAATGAGCTGATGATCTGAATCAAGTGTGTTTGACTAAGGAGACAGATGAAAATATGAAAAGACAGCATGCAGAAATGTGGTTTGGGAACCTCTGGTCTACAGGAACTGAACACAAGTCAAATCTTCATGTGCTTTAACTGGATAATGCTAGGGGTTGCTATAACTGAGAAAATCTGGAAAACTGCACAACAGCGTTGAAGTTTTCTACCAAATCAGCTTATTCACTTCGAAAGCACAATATATTCACTTGTGGCAGTTTTGGGTACTAGGAACCCTGTGTATTCGGTTGTTTATTAATTTAACATTTGACTTTGACGTTGATCTTGAAGAATTTGGAACGTTTAAGAGATGCTTGCTGAGTTCCTGTTGATTCCACATGCAGTGAATGGTGTTTGTGGGTGTGGAGTTGGAGGTGTGTGGGGACTTTGGCAGAGATCATCTCCATCTCCTGCTGTGAACCTGCGGAGCTGCTGTGTGGTGAAACCAGGTGCTGTCTATTCATTAACCATTAGTGCTCAAAGCTTCAGCCAGACTATCTCGCCGAGTGTCCCAAACCTGCAAACAGCTCTTATTCCCAGATTCAGTTTCTTCTGCTTAGAGTTGGTTCGGTAATAGTATAGTCACATTAAAGAGTCAGATTGTAGAGCCTTTATTTAAATGCAAATGCAAAGTTATAAAGGCCAAATGAAAGATTATGAGGACATTTTCTCTCTTTTGGAATAAAATTATCTTATCTTGTGTATATATTGAATAATACGACCCATATCAGTGTTGTATATAATATATACTATGAGCTTTGTATATTTATTATGTTTTTGATGTACATTGTAAAAAATGTAAAAAAAGAAAGAAAAGAAAACGTAAAAACAGGGACCAATGTACTGTATTAATTTTCCATATTGATATTTAAGTATTTTACTTTTTTTTTTTTCTTCAATATTGCATTTCATTGTGTTGTGTTTTAGAGTTAATAGAAAGGTATGTAAAATTAATGGATAATGTACTACTCTTTAAAAATTATTATTATTATTATCATGTAGGCATCTCTACAAAGCCTCTGTTTGGTTTTCATTTCAATTTGGAATGACTTTTATAGGTCTTTTTCTTTATTTATACGTTTGTGTAAATATATTAAGCTCAAGGTCAAGGTCAAGTTTATTTATATAGCCCTTTAAAACAACATAAATGCTGACCAAAGTGCTGCACAAAATAAAATGGGAGATATAAAGATAGTAATTTATGATGGAAATCACAAGTGATAGGAGAAAAGAAAATATTCCACTGTTAAATGACCATATCTTTTAAAATGTTCAGTGTTTAACTATGCTAAATGTATATGATATTAAATGTTTCATTTCCAATCAATCACCCATCTGTATGGATATATGTGGAAAAGCATCGTGTTGTGGTGTATGTGCATCAATGAATATTTCCTGAATGTAATTTATGGGCCATGAAAGAGAGGCCTGAATTTAAGGCTTGTGTTTTTAATCTGGAGATTATGTTCAGATAGGCCTCTCTCTAAAGCCTAGATTAAATGCAATCCTCCCCACGGGCAGAAAACATCCAGGAGCTTCACTCTAATTGGCTTTGGCTTTTAAAAAAACAAAACAATGAGTAGCTGACAGCTTAGAAAAAACAAAGCATTACTCCCATCTGTAGTGTAACCTGAAATATTGATTGTGAATATCTAATTTGTCAGCTGTTTTAATATGACTACTTCCATTCACTTACTGAATTCACATTTTGAATTAAAACCCATCAGTGCACTTATGTGAGTTTGTGTGCATCTATGAATTATTTATCTAGATTTGCTCCAGGCGCCCTGTTTTTATTAACTGTTATTTATTCACATTGTCCAAGAATGCAGTGCAAATAGTTTGATCTTCCACCGAAATATCCATTCAGTTCATTCCAAACACACTGTCTACCTCTCATAAAGAAGAGAAACACAGAGATGTGAGTAGGTGAGTGATGTAAGTTTGGGTTTGTATTGATTGACAAAACCCAGAGGACGCTAATGTACAAGCACAGCCGTCTCTCCTTCTTCCAGTCTCTGTATTTTAATGCATTACAGCTCATGCTCTTAATGTTATGAAGGTGTATTTGTGGCATCTGGACGGTTCTGCTGGCAGGATTCATGTCCAGTACAAACACATCCAGACACTGAGCAGACATGAGTAACATGAACGAGGAAAAAACACAGATCGGTGATTAGAAGAGAAACACACACAAACCTTTGATCAGAGATAGATGTGAAGATCAATTATCTATCTATCTATCTATCTATCTATCTATCTATCTATCTATCTATCTATCTATCTATCTATCTATCTATCTATCGATGAATGTAATGTTCCTTCTTTTATTCCATCTGTCTTGCCATGTCTGTCTATTGTTTGTTCTATCATTCTCTTTATCTGTTGTTCTGTCTATCCATTCTGTCAGTCTGTTGTTCCATAGATTGTTCCATTTATCTCTATTCATTCTATCATTCCATCATTTTGATGTTTCAGAATTCTGTTCATCATTCAATTCCTTCTGTCTGTCTGTCAAACATTTGTTCTATTTTTGTCTGTCTTTCTATCTGTGTTGATGATGAATCTATAGATTGTTCTATTAATCATCATTCTGTTGTTTCAGCACCCTATCTATCATCATTCCATTGCTACCAATCTATCTGTCGTTCTTTCATTCTGTCCGTCAAACGTTCCGTTTTTTCATTCTGTCTGTCTGTTTTGGTGATGGATCTATCGATTGTTCCATCTCTGTGTTCATTAAATCATTCCATTATTCTATCTTTTCAATGTTCTGTCCATCCATTGTTCCATTGTTCTATCATCTGTCATTCTGTCTGTCTATTGTTCTATTGTTTGTTCTATCATTCGTTTTATCGATCGTATGGATTTATCGGTCTGTCTATCATTCTATCAGCCTCTTTCAGCGTGTATTTGTCTCTTTCTTCTCAGTGTTGGCACGCTGTATGGCTTTAATCTCGGCTGATTTCAGGTTGAACACACTCTCTCACATCCTCTCTGATCTCTGCGAGCCGTCACACACACAGATGGTCAACACCTCAACACCTGTAGCATCGCCTCACCTGTGCAATTTGTCATGAGAATTGTTTGAGATATTGCATTCAGTCAGTCACTTGATTTATATTGTCTTGAAATTTTGACCCTTTTGCTGAATGTTTATGTTCATTCTTTAGTATATGAATATTGCATCACCTCAAAAAGAAATCCTATTTTAGGCTTTAAAAACTGATTTTCAAAAACGGTTTAAAATGCATAATCATTACAGTGATATTTTTAGCTAAAGCAATTTAATTACATAATATTGTAGTATGTTTTACAGAAAAATACTATTTCAGTCTTTCTGCTTCGGAGTTTTACATTTAATTCAGTTTACACACTGTATAAGATATTTATTAATTAATCAACTCCATAAAATGCTCAAAGGATATTATTGTTTAATCACTTACTGTAACATTATATCATAAATAAGTGTTTCTAGAAAGAGTTTCTAAAGGCTGTGAAATGTTATTTTTCATGCCATTTTCAAACAGGGCTTAGAGATCCAGGAAACGGGAATGACCACAAGCAACCAAAAAATTGTATAATTTTCAAGGGTTTGCAATTTTATCAATGTTTCATTCCAGGATTTAGTTCCACTTTGCTTGCTCATTGTTGAAGGGAGCTTCAGAACGGGAACTAGTAAGACGATGGTTAATCTTACGACTTCCCTCCTGGCTGAGCGCTGGTCATCCAAGGCTTTCCAGACACAACTGTACTGGTGAAGAATAATTCCTGCCATCTGACTCTGGAGAAGTGCGTCGCTGATTCTGTGAACAGCTGCCAGGTATGTGCTCAGAATGACTTAGACAGCACACTGAAGGCTTGAATCTTTACTACTAAATCTCTGCCAAGCACATCATGGTCAAATGAAAGTCAGAACTACACTACATTACACAAGCTGAATCTGTGCAGCAAGTATCTAGTGTCCCTCTTAAACTTGAACCGGTCTTGAGAGCTTTCTGATGTGGTTGACCACTTGAAAAAGAGCTATAATAGTTATGCATAAGCAGACTGGTCTTCTATGCAACGTATTGTGATCACAGTTCAAAGAAACTTTTCAATGTTTCAAAGATTCGTTCCCATGACCTGTGGCAAATCTGGTTAGTGGTTCGAGAAGTGCTTGTTCAGCCTGGTACCTTGCCAACATATTTGCTACATGTAACACTAGACTCCTGTGAATTGCATAAGTTACTCAATGGATTGCCAAATTATTTTTGACTGTTCATGAGCAGCCTGTTGATTTTGATGAATTAGTTCATTTGGATGGTTCTCATGAATGATTCAATGACTCATTTAGAGAAACACTGCTGTTTGGACCTATTTATTTATTTTTTTGGTTCTGAGTGTTTCTGGTTTTAGTTGTTTAGTATAAAGTCATGTGTTCAAGTTTTATGCTACCACTCCAGATGAGATCTTTTTGTTTGGTTATAAAAATAAATGACATCATCTGATATATTTATTAGTGATCGACCGATGTATCTGTTTACCGATATTTTTCCCGATATTTAAGCATTTTTCCATAATCGGGTATCGGTTTTGTAATATCGGATTCGCCGATTTACGGCGCCATCTTGTGGCCGTTTTGAGATTTCCGCCATTGCAGCCCGGGTGTCTGAGGAGATCAGTCAACAACAACTCAGTGGACAGGTAAATATATGTTCTACTTGGTTTGCTTTAATTAATCAACTTTATTTAACATAACAGACATGCACAAATGAGATCTGAGACATAAATTCCTGATATAGTTAATTTATGCAGCTTGTTTCTAAACAATTGAGACGAACTCATTGAGTCACGTAGTGTAATTCATCCTGCCCCAATAAAGACGTATCTTTACATGAATTAAATAAAACAGACATGAATGAGTGCATGTTAAAAAAATAAAAGCGTTGAATTTAATTCTCTATCTGTTGTATTTGCTCACCATTAGTCTAGAAGAGAAAGTTTGTTCATATTGCTTAGCAACTGACGGATGATCTGGAGGCTTAAGCACGGCGACTGAATGAAACTTTTGACAAGATTATCTTGTTTAAACACCCTAGATTATATTATCATTTACTACATAACAATTATTTCGCTAATACACATATAAATATAGCCTACCGCTTTGTGGAAATTAATTATTATCTCCATGCGCGATCGCGGTTGATTAAGTTATAGTCAAACAGCACTTTGTCAGTTGGCATTTCATGATTTAACGTTAGATTAAATTTAGATCATAAAATGCCAACTGACAAGTGCTGTTTAACTTTATATAGTCTCGGGAAAAAAAGTTCGTTCATATTGCTCAGCACCTGACTGGTTGATGATCAGGAAGCCTCATGCAATGCCACTGAATGAAACTTTTGACAAGATTATCTTGTTTAAACACCCTAGATTATATTATCATTTACTACATAACAATTATTTCGCTAATACACATATAGGCTACATACACCGCTTTGTGGAAATTAATTATTTATTATCTCCATGCGCGATCGCGGTTGATTAAATTATAGTCAAACAGCACTTTGTCAGTTGGCATTTCATGATCTAACGTTAGATTGAATCTAGATCATAAAATGCCAACTGACAAGTGCTGTTTAATTTTATATAGTCTCGGGATAAAAGTTCGTTCATATTGCTCAGCACCTGACTGGGTTGATGATCAGGAAGCCTCAAGCACGGCCACTGCATGAAATTTTTGAAGGAAGCAGGCTTACAGGGCAGAATGCTGAAAGACTCTGTTTTCTACACTAAAACCTAGTTCTGCTTAGCTGGGAGTAAATGGCTATGCACTCCTAAATAGCCCTCCCGCCCCCACCAATATGTTAGAATCATTTTTGTGCTTTATTTATTTACCTGTTTTTATTTTTTTACCTCATCAAAGCTTTTATTTTAAAACAAAGATACTTAGTAACAGTGCGCTTAAATTTTTTGGACTCAGACCCCTCTATTTATTTGTGTATAAATATAATGTTTTTTTTTTTGTATGCAAGGGGGGAGTGATTGTTATAAATAAAATGTTTTTTTTTTCAGCTCATTTGTGTTGTAATAATTGTCAGAAACAGAAGTATAACAGTAAATAAATATCGGTTCTGCATATCGGTTATCGGGTACATAAACATACAAATAATCGGTATCGGTATCGGTTATAAAAAACCAATATCGGTCGATCACTAATATTTATCTCTTTAACGTGATTTTGGGTACAGATGGAGTTCTGATTTTCCCCCCTCCAGCATATACAGGTTGTGCATCCCGTCATCATTAGCAGTTCTGTGTCCGCCAGAGGCCCAGAGCGAGTTCAGAGAGGACCTGTGTCGTGAGATGAGGTGAAAGCCGTCTATATTCCCACAGTGACGGTACAGTCTGTTCACATTATCAGGTTACAGAATCCAAGGCAACATGGGACATCTCGGCATTCTGGGATTAAGCAAGATCTGAGCAAAAGCCTAGCTCACTCTTTTTCTTTATTACACTTTTCCTTACATACACAATCATTCAAAAGATTTATATATATTTTTCAAAGATGCCTCATGAAATGCATTATTTGATAAAAAATACATTAAAACGATAATATTGTGAAACATTATTCAAATTTCAAATAAGTGTTTTCTGTCTGAATATATTTTAAAATGTAATTTGTTCCTGTGATGTAAAGCTGATTTTTTTTTTCAGTCTTCAGTGTCACATGATCCTTCAGAAATCATTCTAATATGCTGCTCAAGAAACATGAGCAAATCTAAAGTCTTCTTATCATCATATTTCGTGGAAATATTTTTTTCAAGATTCTTTGATAAATAGAGAGTTCAAAAGCAACATTTCTTTGAAACAGAAATCTTTTGTTACATTATAAATGTTTTTACTTTCACTTTTTTTAATAAATTGAATGCATCCTGGTTCTGGTTGAATAAAACTGTATTTATTTATTTATTTTTTAGTAAGTCAAGCATTTCTAATATTGCTCTTAGCTGTGTTTACTTTTAGTAGATGTTATTTTATGCCATCTGCAATTTTTTTTTTTCCAGCAGATGCTGTTGAGATGTATCTGAATCTGCTATTTTTAAGAAGTTTTTGGGATGTTTGCAGAGAAACATTATAAAAGCCCCTTGCAAAACCCCTATTCTGAAGTAGGCATTCGATGGATACTTTACACCCATGAGGCCAAAGGAGAGGATTTAAGAATGGAAGTGAAGCGACGCAACTGACGCTGATAGGAGTGAATGTGACAGTAACATAGCGAATGTAGTACATCAGAATTTCATTCATACTACCCATATTCTTACTATATACAACATACTTTTTTAACGTGAATTAATTCAAATGTAGTACCTAATCCGACAGTATGCAATTTCGGATGCACATCTTGTGTTATAGCAACAACTTTTGCACGATTCTCTCCAGAAAATCTACTCAGTGCTGGATAGCATTTAATTAAAATGAATAAAATCATTAATTTCTTCTCAAGTCTTTTAATATTTTTTTTTTCTAAAGGTTTGTCCCAAATTGCATACTTATGCACTATTTTATGTTGTTTTGCAGTATAAATAGTGTGAGTAGTGTGTTCACACTGAAAATACATAGTGGAGGGGCTATCAGAATCCAAATATGTGTGATAATTAAAATAAAATTCATACACTACAAAAAAAACTGTTTTAGTACATGGTTCATAGTATATAGTGCATCATTTGGGATGCAATTTAAGTGTTTGTAGAGAACCAAGTTTGTTAGAAACACCTGGAAAACCATAGCAACACACCAAAACATTCCAAATAGCTGCATAGCAACATCCTTGCATCCAGCTAGAACACCCTAGTGACTTTTGCACTCGCATTTTACTTTACTCTGCTTTCCTAACTGTGATTCTATGTCTTTTTATTGGTTGATACTGATTGCTCATTAGAGGCTGGATTGCATTTAATTAAAAAGCAATTGCATGTGTGTGTGTGTCTTAAACTAATTAGGAGCAACAATTACCCCAAACTGTGACTGCGTCCTCCTACCAGCCGCGGGAACAATGGACTGTCTGTCAGTGGCGGTGTTGCCCAAGCATAACAGATGTGTGTGGACACACTAGACAATGGCGTGGCTGGATAAGTGGGTTCCTGATCTCAGAGGCAGGCGGGCGGGTGGGGGTGATGGCAGCTTGTGTCCGAGACACCCGCGTGGGGCGATGGAGAAATCCACAGGACCAGCACAGAGCCAGCCCCGTAATACACTCTCTCTCTTACACACACACACACTCAGACCTGCCATGGCCCCTGTGGAGACAGACCCTGCTGATCGGCTGCTAATGGACATCTGCTAATGGTCATAAATGCCTCACACCCGTCGCCCTGAAGTGACGGAGAATTTTGTGTATCGTAGACGCACTTCCTCTCTCGATGCTCACCTCACAAAAACAAAAATGCTAAATCCACTCTGTTAAGTGGAAAATCCCCTGTATGAAGTGACACACAGTCCATAATGAAGGACGGATCAGCCGAGATACGTGTCCGACCATATGAACCGGGGCCAAATGTCAAATTAGCACACATTTTTCCATGGACAACCGCCTGCACTTCAGTTTACTTGCTAAGCTACTTCGAAAGTTTAGCTTCCCAGCCTACTCATATTTAAAAGTAGTTCAGTTTGAAACTGTAGTTTAATTATAATGCTAGTAACATTAGCATATCCAAACATTTAAAATTATGATTGTTTTCTGGAATACTTGATTCTGATTGGTCATTCGCAACATTCCAAGGTATGTTATCCCTCAGTATTTTATAACTTTTTTTTGAGCTACCAGTTTTCTAAAAATTTTATTTGTTTATTTCAGTTTACATTTTAGTTTAGATTTGAGTAATTTCCTTAAATAACAGATCTAAACCCCGATTTTTAAAAACATAGGTTTCTACAAAATATTAAGCAGCACAAGTGTTTTTAACACTGATGATAATAAGAAATGTTTCTTGAGCAGCAAATCAGCATTTTAGAATGATTTCTGAAGGATCATGTGACGCTGAAGACTGGAGTAATGGTGATGAAAATTCAGCTTTGCATCACAGGAATGATTTAATATATTCATGTAACAGTTATTTTGAATTGTAATAATAATAGAGAGAACTAGATTCAATTCTGGATAAAAAAAAAACTTAATTTTTACACTAAGTAACTCTACTAAACCCTAAAATTTTTATAACTGAGTCAAAGTGATGAAATGCATTAAATGTAAATTAAATGAAACGCACATGTAAAATACAGTGCAGTGTAAAGTACAATAAAGCGTTTTTTCATCACTTCATAATGCACCTATAAACGCTAAAATCATTTAAACCATTCAGGGCTCCTTTTGAGAGAAGAAATTGCATTTTACTGAAAACTTTTTGAATGTAAGATTACAGGCACAATAAAATGCAACACAAACATGACCATTTGTGTCTCCAATTTATTCTTGGAAAGGCTACACTCTGTTTAAAGCACCTGAGCTACTATCACACTATTAAAATAAGTAGTTAGATTAAGTAGTGTAGCTAATCTGCGTTCCTCGCTCTCTCTCCATTGACTAAAGTTAACCCAGAGATTGTGTTTTTGTGGTTTTTGTGGCAGTGTGTCCGTAGAGCATGTGAGGACATGTCGGTGCAGAAGGCAGCTGCCACCATCAGGTGCTGGAGGAGGAACCTGCCGTCCGTCTGTGTGTGGCTCTGACTCACTGCCACCTTCAGCTGCAGGAATCCCCTGATGTGAAGAACTCATTATTCACGTTTGTCCTGTCTTTGTCTCTGTGGCTGAAGCTGTCAAACTTGTCATTGCCAGAGGAACACTGCTATTCCTCGGGGATTCTCCCTCTTTCTCCCCCTCTCAAGGAAATGAAAATCACTGCATGTGAAATGAAATCACTGTTGTCTGTTCCTGGTTCACTGAAGGAGATGCTCTTCAGTCATTTTTAATCAGCACAAAAGCCTATGCGAGTTATATTCAGATGGCTGCCCCGAAAATGCTTTGTGTTTCTTTCGGTTCTTCGTTTTTGATAAGTCAAACAGCAGATCTGTGGCAATTGCAACATAATATTGATGATGAATACCTTTCCAGCATTTATTAATTTTGGTTAATGTTCTTTTGTATGTGTATCAAATTGTATAAATTATCATAAGTATATGGTGTTTGTATGAGCAAGCAAAGAATAATGATATGTACTTTGCAGTTCAAAAGTTTGAAATCAGTAGGATTTATTTTTTAAATAAAATGTAATATTGAAGTAAAATAAATGAATACTTTTATTCAGCAAGGATGCATTAAATTGTGGCAGTGAAGACATTTATAATGTTACAAAATATTTATATGTTTAATATAAGTGCAGTTTTTTATTTTTTATTTTCTATTAATCAAAGGATCCTGAATAAAAGTTTCTACAAAATATGAAGCAGCACAACTGTTTTCAACATTAATAATGATAAGAAATGTTTTTTAACAGTAAATCAGCATATTGAAGGACTATATGACCCTGAAGACTGAAAATGTGCTGAAAATGTCCTTTTTGCATCACAGGAATAAAATATATTTTACAAAATATTCAAATAGAAAACGGTTACTTTGAATCTTTACTGTATTTTCAACAAATGCAGCCTTGGTGAGCATAAGAGATTTAAAAAACATAAAAAAATGACCAACCCCAAATGTTTTAAGCGTATTTATTTATGAATTAGTTAGAATTACTTTAAATTCTGTAAAAAAAAAAAAAAAAAATGCATCAACTAACATGTTTTTGGCCTGTAGAAGTGAACATGTTATCACCGCAAATGCTTTCAGTCGTGGAATCTCTGGTGAATGTTTCTGATCTGTGGTCTGTTGCGGTAGAAATCAATAACTTTGTTCAGCCTTGTTCTTTTCACCTTATCTGTCTTCTGTTGTAGTAACACTCTTTTCTTCTTTTCTCAGGCCACTATGCTTTCATGTGACTATACCCTGAATGTTTTTCCTTCTCATTCAATGGAATTGTCTTTTTCTTTCCTCAGCACAGAATTCTCATCAGCCTCCGATCCGTGTTCTGGGAGAAAGTTCGAGGAGTTTGGGGATTAGATGGTGGTCTTACTGTATGTCTTTCTTCATCTAGCGGCAAGAGGTCTGATAATATGAACCTTTCGTTTGTCTTTTTAAAGGTAAAGTGTGTATTGTCGATTATGAAAATGATTGTTTTCAGAAATGAAGATGTTCCCCATGATCAACAAACAAACAGCCCTGCTCTGATTTAAGTAAAATTGCTCTGGCTTGTTAAACATTAATGTAAGTCTTATTTATTGTAATGTTGTGTAATTACCTATAATGTTCAAATTTGTACAATTTGTCTGCATCCCGAACACTTTTTTTCAATGTAATATAATTTATTTTAAATTATTACTTAAAAATTATTTAATTGCTTTTTATTCATTTTATTCTTTTAATTTTATTAAGTGTTTACTTATTTATCATATTGTTCTTAATTGATATATAATGTTCAGTTGTTGGTGCTTTGTCTCTGAATCTAATAAAAGTAACAATTAAACGAACTGTATTTATTTATTAATAATTGTATTAATTTTTAACGTTTTATTTATTTAACTATTTATTTCTGTAGTTTCTGTAGTGATCTATAATTTACAATTTTTGTTACTTTGTCTCTGCATCTAATAACCTTTTTAACAATGAAACTATGTTTCTTTCTTTCCTTCATCCCTCCCTCATGCATGTTCTCTCTGTGTCTTGACAAGCCTGAAGCGAACGTTTATTTTGAACCACAACTGATTAATCATTAATAGGATGTGCATTATGCCTCTTTACATAGTTCAAAGGCTCGTGAAACGACTGTGTGTGTATACGCGAACTCCTCACCTCTTGCACCTCAGCATGTTTACTCTGAGTGGAATTTGTTAGTCTCTGTCTCTCTCTCCACACATGGCTGGGTAAAGAGGATTAAAGTGATGCAGCACTGCATCTGTCTGTCCTCCAGCTCGCAGCTTTCAGTCCCCAAGCTTTGATGTGTTAAATGGGGCATCTTCAGTGTGTGTTTGTGTGTGTGAGTGCGTGGGAGTGGTGTGTCAACCAGAAAGGCAGAGGAGAGCAGAGAGGATGTAGAAATGCATGTGAAGAAATGAATCATGTTTCTAATGGAGCGCACAGCCTGTGTAAACCATTAAAGTTCCCTCGGCGCTTGACAAATGTAGAATATCATCAGCCCGGCAGATAGAAGGATTAGCCAAGCTTTCTTGTTCATTTGAGTTTCCATCTGAATTAATCAGCATTCAGGAGAGGTTCGTTTGCTCAATGAATCTTTCTGCATGTCTGTTTACTCATTCATTGGCATCTTACAGCAACACAAAGCAACAGGCGTTCTGATCATGAAAGCATTCAGCTCGAGCCGAAGCTGCTTAATTCGAGCTTGTAATTTGTGTTCACAAATTGCTGTTGTTCATGACCCTAGCATATAAATCTACAGGTATTGTTATTAAAATGAGCCCTGTTCACTTGACTCTCATTATAATGAAAAGAAACAAAAGAAAACAAAACAAAAACTAAGGCAAACAAATGGTCAGTGTTGTGGGTTTATTCTTTTTACATTTCCATGTAATGTTAGTGTCCAACGGCCATTTCACTAACAAAACGGTACCGCCGAATTACCTTTTATTTATTATTTTTAGTAACAGTATGATCTTAATTACTTGTTTTTTGAATGTGTGCTAAAAAAGTACTTGAAATACCATGTAAATACCATGTTACATGACGTCAATAGTATCATGGGATCTCTCAAAGAATGATTTTTTTTTTTTTTTGTTAGAAGTAGCTTCATTTCATGTCATTATGTCATTTTAGTAGTTGAAACAAGAAGTTTTGTGATTCGCCAACAATATTTATGGTACATATGTGAAAAAATATTTCAAATAATATGGATTGTTAAGGAGAGGAGAGTGCTAATACTTTTCTAAATGATCAGACTAATCGTTTTTGCCTGACAAATCATTGCATAGATTGATGGAGGGGTACAACCAGAATACCAGATAGAAAACAGTACAAAAAACCTTAGCCACTGCATATCAACAGCCCAGCTAATTTAGAGAAAATCAGAGTACTGCCCTAGAAACCAGTCTTACCTTAGCAATTGCCTAGACACATCTTAGCAACCTCCCAGAATGGTCAGATCAACATTACTGACCAAAAATATAGAGTAAACCCAATCCCTACCTCTAAACATAACCCTACCCATAATTTATCCCTAAAATCAGCGTGAAATGATAGTGGAATAACAAGGGTAGAAGCACTTAACCCTGATTGTAAGCCTAAAACAGATATTTCCTGAAAAGTTATCCCTCAGTTCTGATTGGTTAATTGGAATGTTGTTCCAGGATCAACAAGGATGTTGATCCAGGAACATGTTGTACTTGGTGAAATCACGGTTACCACACTCTATTAGTCACTGAGAACCCTTTAGTAACCTCTAGGAATCCCCTAGAAACCAGTCAGAACAGCTTAACAATCATCTTGCAAACAAACAAGAACGCCTTTGCAACAAACCAGAAAACCTTAGGAACTCCATAAAAAACATTCAGAATTCCATGGAAACTGTGTAGCTCTTATACTAGTAGCAACCAACCAGAAAACCTTGGGAATGCCCTAGAAACCGATCCATAACACTGTCTAGCTACTTCACAGGAACACTTTTGCAGCTTCCTAGCAACCAACCAGAAACCATAGGAATGCTGCTTCAAATCCTGTTCCTAATGGGTCAAGTAGAAACGGAGGGGTTACTCTCACCTGGAAAACCAGGAAAACTTTGGAACTCCCTAAAAACCACTTGACAACACACCTTGTCAACCATAACTACCACCAAGAAACAGCTTAGTATACCTTAGCAATGCATTGTCAAATGCAGGGAAAATTATTTGGCAAATTTCACTGTTGTTCCATTGGGCCTTGCACTGAGCTCTGCAATGGCAAGCACAGTTTAGCCTGTCTTCAAAAAATTTAAAAGTCTAATGTTTAGGTTTTGTTGTTTTTGTAAAGGTCCCATTGTGATACAGTACACTTGGCAAAAACAGACCTGAAGAAATGACAGAGGCCTCTTAAACATTCGGCCCGACCCTCTGTCCAGGGACCCAGCCCCTTAAATGGGTTTAAACGACATTGTTTCTGGGCCTGTAAAGAATACATATTGTCTGCCCTGGGGCAAAAAGTCTGGGTGACAGGCAGATCAGGGAGGGGGCGGCAGTCTTTATTAACCCTAGAGTGGCCAGCTAATTCGATTGAAGAGGTGCCACCTGGCTGTTTGTGTACGTGTATGTGTGAGTGTGTACAGTCAGCTGCTGTAGATTGGGGAGGACCAGGTGCTGAGATTTGGTTCTCCTAATTGTTGCCATGTAACAGCTCGCTTGACTGAACCATGCAGCTTGGGGCGAGAGGATTAGAGCAAAGAAAGATGCTGTTGCTGACACAGAAGTCCATTTTCTTTCTTTCTTTTTTTCCAGATCCCCACCCCCCTGTCCTCCACAATCCCGGCACTCCTCCCAAGAAAGACTGAGGGTTGAGGGCGGACAGGCAGAGGGAGACAAGCTGGTCGTATTGTTTAATACCCTTGAGGTGGAGATCTGGAGTGGATTTTGAGAAAGCAAGATATTGGCTCGATCCGTTTACAAACTTGATGACTGAACTCATCTGAGAGTGAGACACTCCTTCACCTCATTAAAATACAGTAGACTGTAAATCTCTGAAGCTTGAGAGAAATAATGAGAAATGCTCGAGCGGAGATACTGAAATGGAGACACTCACTCCCAATATTTGGAATAAAGCCTATTTCAAAATGAACTCAGACATTTCTTATCCAGTTTTTCCAAAACTAAAATGATGTGAGCAATGCTGTGCCCACAAATTGAAAAGCCTTAACTTAAATTTGCTCTTATTACGGTACATCAACAATTCTCCCATTTGGGTGTTTATTACTCCTAAAGAATTTTAGGAGAATCTTTTGAGACTCATTTTTACCTAAACCACAATTAGGTTTGATGTAGCCTACCTGGAAATGTTGTGATGCATTTCTTGCATCGTAGTGTGAGTGCATTCAA
This sequence comes from Carassius auratus, assembly GCF_003368295.1. Taxonomy (NCBI): domain Eukaryota; kingdom Metazoa; phylum Chordata; class Actinopteri; order Cypriniformes; family Cyprinidae; genus Carassius; species Carassius auratus. The sequence continues at coordinate 210,913 of NW_020527887.1, forward strand.
AGGCCATCTGCATTCATGTGTGTAAGTGCTGTAATGTTCCAGGATCTCCTCTGCAGTCCCCTGGAGATCCCCATCCAAAGCTTAATGTGAGAGTGACAACCCATTTCTCAGTAAACACACTGTGCTTTTACTAGTTAACTCACCCTTCCTCCCTGGCCACAGGAGACGCCGTCAAATCCCGTGGAGAGATGTGAGTCAGCCTCGCCTCCATCCTTTCAAGCTCATTACTCCTTGTGTTTAATGCAACGCTACTCTCAGAACTGTTCGTCTAATTGTGCGCCATTGTGTTTAACCCATCTGAGCCTCTGACAGCACTCAACAATTGGAAATGCAGTCGCAGGGTAGCAGTTGTCAGCACGAGCATGCTAATTTGAATATGCAGTGAACGGGAGGCTTTCAGAGCGAGACAGAGAGGGAGGCCATATTGAGAGACGCCATCTGTGTCCGTGTCGCTCGGTGCGGCCAAAGCAGGGAGATCCCATATGTCAGATGAAGCCCCGTTGGGTATAGTACTCTTGTTGCTATTTGTTGTTTTTATTTATTTATGAAAGGCCTTAAGAATGAGAAAATCAAGCCGGGCTTGCAGTGCCAGGGCTGAAGGGGCTATAATCTGGCATCGTTAGGACCATCTAACGAGCAGACTTCAATTCAATTGGCCTGCGTGTGTGTGTTTACCATCTGCAAGACGGTATGTGCTCATCTGCTGAATCACTGTGGTCCATTGGGCGTTGGAGCATCATGGGACCATGTGGTGCGGTGGCAGAGACGGTCCCCAGAGCTTTCAGTGACAGGTCTGGACGACTGACATCACAGACACACCTCTACACTAACTGACATCATGGCTAGGCACTCAGCTAGAAACAAAGGTGACATGTTAGCTGCAGGGTGATTTCACACTAGAGATTTTTAAGTCTCTGAGTCCAGTTGGTTTGGTGGGTGTTAAAGCTGTTTTACATGGGACAGGGTTTCCCAAACTTTTTAGTCTTTTCTATCACACATTTCCATAGTTCTAATGGCAGCTATGGAGAAACTAAACCTGAAAGTGACTATTTAAAAGGTTCACACAAAAAATGTATTGTCACATCATTTGCTCATGGTCATGATGTTGCAAACCTACAACTTTACTTTAAAAATGTTTTTTGTTTGTTTATACAATGTAAGTAAATGGTATCCAATGTTGGTTTATGTCCTTTCCGAGGAACAAAAAGTCACACAAGTTTTGACTGACTTAAATTAGGGGTGTGCTTCTGCAGGTCACTATCCTGGAAAGTTTGGTTTTAACCCCAATTATAAAACACCTGAACAAGCAACTAATAAACGTTTTCTGGCATACTAGCAACTTTCAGCCAGGTGTATTGGGTCAAGTAGGATCTAAACTCTAGGATTTCGAGCCTCCAGGAGCAGCTTTGGACACCCTGGACATAAATGATGACAGAATGTTAGTTTTGGGTGTACTATCCCTTTAAGGTGTAATCTTGGTTTAATAAGCTTAACTAAGCAAAGCCAAAATCTTTCCAAAGGCCCCCTGGTACCTGCATAAGATGGGAATTATTGGTCTAAATCAAGGTATGATTTATTTGGACTTTTGAATTGGTATGCAAGCAATCTGACGATACATAATTTGCCAGGTTTGGTACAATGTATTTGTTTTATCTCTTTCAGTGCATCTGAGGTGGATGCAAGTTCTGTTCTGTGCATGTTTTGGTAGTAAAATACAAAGGCACAAAACCATGGGATGATGTTGTCTGCCCCTTTTGAGCTGTTACCTAGCTACAATGGTAAACAGCTGCTGCTGGTGCTCAACAGTGGCACTTGCGTTGATGACACAAGCATACAGTGTTGACCAAATAATAGAGTGGAAAAAACACCTGTAGTAGCCAGAGAGGGTTGAATTAGACTTGAGATTCAGACCACACATCTCCAGAATACCCACTTGCTTTCCCTCAAATGCAGCTCGTACTGAATGTCTGAAAACCCGTGTTGCAGAGTCAATGTTCTGGGAAATGGAATCAGACCTTACTGTTAGAGAATGCCCCATAGACTCAATTAACCTGCCAGCACAGCGCTCTCTTCTCCCTGTGTTAATTAGATGGCTTCGGTGCCTGCCAGCTCAGTGCTGAGACGTCGCCGTGCACCGTGCAAGAACTGCCACCGGGGCCACGGGACGCTCCCCACCCACAGCTGCCCACTTATGTCATCTCTATAGCAGTAATAGTGACCAACTTCCAATTTCAGCAGAATTCTGGATGTGCCTCATTTCAAGGTAATGAGACAAAAACTTCCTAGAATGTGGATCTCACACTCAGAAAAAACGCTGGCATTGAGGCTGTACTGTCAAAAGGAACTAATATGTACACTTCAGGTACTAATATTAACATTTACAGTGCTAATATGCATCCTTTACAAGTAAATAATGTATAAAGGATACCACCCCAATGACAGCCTTTATACCTTATTTTCTGGGAATGCACTGGAAATCCTGGGAGAACACTTTCTCCTTGTCACTCAAGAGCGAGAAAATGAGTCATACTGTTTTGAGGTTTCAGGTTTTAAGATATCTGCACTAAGCATCTTTCCCTGATTAATGCGGTGTCCATGTCAGATATATTTAGTCCAAATGTGATTACTCATGAGCATAATTACCTTACCAGCATTTATTTTCCTCGACACACTCACCCTCGTTCTTCTTCCAGAAAAAAAAAAAAAGTTATAATCAAGCTGCTTCTTGTTGCTAGCGGGAAACTGATCTGTACTGGTCCTGAAATGCATATGATAATGTAATTAGTTTGCTTTTTTTGAGTAATGGAGATGCGATTGGACTAGCAGGCTCGGATTCCATCCTCATCATGACAGTGGACACATTTTCTTGGCGAGTTTTATCACCTTGTTAAGATGCATGAGATGATGAGGTTAATTTGAGTCTTTCAGTGTGGCTTTAATGACTTGAAGTGGCAAATCTCGTAACTGGCACAATGTGTTGCACGTCCGGATGGACCAAATTTTCATAGGCTTGGATTTTGTGATTGGCTGAATGTCAACGAGGCAATTATATGCAGGGCTTCAGGTCAGCCCAGTTAAGGTCATCTTGGTCCATGGAGGTTAATTAGCTGACCTCATCTAAAGAAGGATAACTCGTGAAGGTAGCTGCTGCTTTTCCATGTGCTGGGCTTAGCACACTGTTGCAGTTGGTAGTTTGCATGTAGTTTCTGCATGGATGTTTTAGTCCTTGTAATCCAGTTTTTTTCCTGAGCCATGACCTTCTTCTTGCTGAAATTGTTTTCATATTTTTTTTTTTTTTGTCAATAACTGCTTCTTTGTATTCTAAATGCCATGATTCTAAAACTATCAAGCATCGCTTCTATAATAGATTTATAGGGTCTTCTGTCTTATGCATGTCTTGAGTCTGGTCAACACACCCACTATAGACCACAGTGAATGTCAGAGTAGACCGTTGCTGACTCCTCGTGACCCTTACAAATGGTGTCATCAATCTCCAAAAGGACAAACAATATGAAGTGAACAATGAATTCAAAGGGCTTTCCTTCACTGAGATATGTTCAATAGTAACTCTAAATGGATGCATTGATCTGCGCTGTCCATGGTACTTTGAAACGTTGCATCCATGCTTAGTAAATTTGACTCAAAGAACTAATGATGAACAGATGTTTGGGTTATGGTACTGGTCTATGTATGTTACAGATGCACTGCTGAGTTAATTTTCAACAGTTAAAAGTTGTTTCGTCTTAAGCATTTTTCTTTAATACTAAATCAACTTAAAAAAAAAAGCAATAAAGCCTTTGGTCTGAGCAAGTTATGAGTTGAAATTACTAAATTGGATGCACCAAGATTCCTTATAATTAAATACTGTGGCTGTTTTTATGGTTTACTGTGGCAAACTCAAATCAGTACTCAAATACACAGGATTTGTTGGTATTCAGGGATCTCAATATAAACATGTCAACAATTTAACAAACAATTTTCATGCTTTATTGTTTCCCTTTAAAAAAGTACTAATGGTGGTACCATAGTGCAGTGATGGGTATCACACGGTACTTTAATAAGTACCATGATTTGGGATGATTAGCATATTCGTAAAATAATGCATTTGAACGATTCTGCAATGCAACATTTTTTCATTTGTCACAATAGAATTGAATCAGATGCTACACAATGCAGTAAAAGCAAAGCATTTCTTTAACAATAATTTTCTCCACATATAACTCTAATGTTGTTTTCAATCTGTTACTCCACAAGTCAATCAAATGGTGACTAAATGCATAAATAAATATAAAATACTCAAAACAAAGACACAATCAGCAAATGAGCATTGCTTTTTTGTGATTGTAAGAGCCCTTTCAGCTGTGCTCACATTGTATTCTGTGCTGAATACCACGGTACTCAGGAAATGACCCCTTATGGCATAGTTCTTGTTGCTATGGCAGCGTGGATAGTGATACACTTCCCAGTCCCAACAGAATGCAACATATTTTTAATGAAATTGTTTAGGTGGGAGGTCCGTGGTGAACCTTTGGTCTATTGTCCTCAATGGATTGCAGATATTCTGCTCTCCTCCAGCTAATAAAGAAGAAGGATCTGTGTTGAAGGCTGTTTGCATGCCCACAGGAAAGACAAATCACAAATGAGATCTCTTGACAATCTCAATTATATCTCCTGGCTGGAGAGCAAACTGAGCTGATGTTTTCCATAGAGAGTTTCATACTTCAACAAGGTCTCAAACGATGCTCAGGTTTGCCAAGATACCAAAATCTCCAGTTAAACTTTATGGTACTTTATTTGTCACATACATATTGCATAGATGAGATGTAGTTTAGTGAAATGTATTTTCTCTTAGTTTCTTGTCTCGCAATGCGGCAAAACAAACAGAATCGACATGGAATTGTGGACATACATTATAGTTAAAGGGATAGTTCACCCAAAAATTTGATGTTTATCTGCATACCCCCAGGGAATTCAAGATGTAGGTGACTTTGTTTCTTCAGTAGAACACAAACTGAGATATTTAAAACAAACCATTTTAAAAGTCTGTCAGTCTTATAATAATAGAGTTGAATGGGAATCACGGCTAAAACATACAATAAAAAAAATGCACACAAACAAAACCAAATTAAATCTTTCGCCTTGTTATGATACATTGATGTGTAAAGACACAAAACGATCAGCCTGTGCATGAAACTGAACAGTATTTATATAGTGTTTTTTTTTTTTTTTACTCTGGTGCACTGCAATCATATACAGTAAAAAAAATGGACACAGCGACCCCATTGGATTCAACGGAGACAATGAAGTCAATTAGAAGCACTTACTTCCTGGGGGTCGGGTGTAGACTCAAACAGAGCTTGAGGATCTAGATGTCACGTGAGCAACCTGTAAGTCTTCTAATCGCTGTGCCAAGAGAAATCTGAATCAACCACCGAATCTTCCAGAGAAGGCGAGCGTGAACAGGAACAAATTTTGGTAAGTATTCTAATTAATTATCTCCCTTGACTTCTTGTCTCCACATCCCCCCGTTTGCCCCATAGACAGTAAAAGATTGTCTGTGGGCTTCTCCTACTGTCCATATGGTAATTTCTCTACTGTGTGACAGAGAGTCGCTGGTTATGACGCAATCGTTAGCCTATTTTTTACAAAAACTGCTTCTAAGGGACCATAACGTAAGATACAAGGTAATGGAGCCTTTTATACATTTTCGTTTTTCTTTAGAAATAATAAATGGGCAAATGGAGTCTTTAAACACCTCAGATGTAAAGTTATTCGCTGTCAAAGTGATGCCAAAATGAATGGGAGTCAATGGAATGCTAACAGCAAGTGGGGGTCCGCTAGCCAATGGCGGAGCTCAGGGGTGCTTCAAAAAAATATGAAACCCTGCCCCCCTGACTGCAATGCCTGATCTGTATGAGCGCCTCCTCAAAACACAGCCTGCACTTGAGGCGTCTTCTTCTTCTTGCTTTACGGCGGATCGCAGACTTATAAGTGCATTACCGCCACCTATGTCTCAAGTGGACCATTGACACTCCTAATTGAGATTGTAGATGGAGTGTCAGATAGCCTGTGATTCCCATTCAAATCCATTATAATACTGACAGACTGCAACAGATTGTTTTAAAAATCTCAGTTTGTGTTCTACTGAAGAAACAAAGTCACCTACATCTTGGATGCCCTGAGGGAAAGCAGATAAATATAACATTTAAAATTTTGGGTGAACTATCCCTTCAACTAAAACTAAAATTGAAACTAAAAAAAGAAAAAAAAAAAAAGAAAAAAATGTTAACTGATCATTTTAATTTAGTTTAACTTGATTTACTAAAATAGCAAAAATGAAAATTAATAAAATAAAAAAATATTGTATAAATAACTTAAATGAAAATAACAAATATAACATTATATATATATATATTTATATATTTTATATTAAAGCATTTTTACACAACTGCATAAAACCTGAAGTGTTCTGGAGATTTTTTTTCACCCATTTTTTTAGGGTGAAAATACTAGAGGCCTAAGACTTTTGCACAGTACTGTATGTATAGATATATATTAGTGGTGAGCCGTTATCGGCGTTAAAGTGCTGCGTTAACGTGCTGCGTTAACGCGAGACTCTTATCGGGCGATAAAAAAAATATCGCTGTTAATCTATTCTCAAAGTTGGGTTGGGAGCTGGGTCTATACTAAGCAAGCTATGATGACTTCCACCTTGATATTTTATATAACCGACTGGCTGAGGCCAGCCTAAAAAGATGCTCAGGACAGTTGAAGGGCCACTGCTGCGCATCGTCACGAAAGCTTATCTTTTTCACGTGTTTTTAAGCCTTCCCGCTTGTCAATTGAAACATTAAAGCTGTTCAAAATTTAGAAAAATGTATATAATAAGCGAGTACATCATGAATCCATTTTCGAAAACGTGTTTTTAGCTTGTCCTGAATCACTAGGGTGCACCTATGATAAGTGTTTATATTCGGACTACTTTAGAGTGCTTCGGGGGTACCGCGGTGGAGTGACCCAGTACCTTTGTGATTCTTCATAGACATAAACAGAGAGAAGTAGTTCCACAAGACGCAAGCAGTTCTATTTAATAACCACTAGAGCGTCAAAAGTTACAGACTGCAGCTTTAATCCAAGAAAATGTAAATGAAAATCACTCACTGCTCTTGACTGAATTACTTTGTAGTTTTAACAGTCAAACCAAAAATTATTCAGACACCAGATATATATTTTGATATATATATAGCAAAACTGTAATAATGTGAGAAATGTTGAAGGTTTCTGAATAAATGTAGGTTTGATTGTATATTTCATTTTTACATTGAAGACTATCCAGTAGATAGTATCTAGATTAATTTAGATTAATTTCAAGATCACAGTGAGATTAATCTAGATTAAAAAAATTAATCTATGCCCACCAGTATATATATATATATATATATATATATATATACACACACACACACACACACACACACACACACACACACACACACACACACACACACACACACATATATATATATATATATATATATATATATATATATATATATATATATATATATATATATATATATATATATATATACACACACACACACATATATACATATATGTGTGTATATATACATGAAAAAAAACGTAAGAATTACAAGGAATAAATACAATAAAAAAATATAATAAACTATCTATTTATTCTAGTTTATTATATATTTATATATTGAAATAAACTAAAATATATAGATAGTTTCATGCAAGTGAAACAGATCATTGTTAGGCTTCAAAAACAAAACACCCTAAAAGAAAGCCTTGCCACCCCTGCTGCCACCCCAGTTGCCAACGAATTAAAGGTTATGGCCAATTTTTAAATTTACGAACAAGAATATTTCGTGATTCGTGATCCCGCTCCGAACTCCCGAACTGATTCTAATGATTTGCGATCCCCAAACTGACTCAAATGATTCGCGAACCCACTTTGAACTCCCGAACTGACTCAAATGATTCGCGAACCCGCTACGAACTCTAGAATGATTCGCTAACCAGCTACGAACTCTCGAATTGATTCAAATGATCCGTGAACCCGCTCCGAACTCCCAAACTGACTCAAATGATTCGCGATCCCCATAACTGACTCAAATGATTCGGGATCCCGCTACGAACTCCCAAACTGATTCAAATGATTCGCGATCCCCAAACTGACTCAAATGATTCGCGAACCCGCTTTGAACTCCCGAACTGACTCAAATGATTCGCGAACTCGCTCCGAACTCCCGAACTGATTCAAATGGTTTGCGATCCCCAAACTGACTCAAATGATTCGCGAACTCGCTTTGAACTCCCGAACTGACTCAAATGATTCGCGATCCCGCCCCGAACTCCCAAACTGACTCAAATGATTCGCGATAACTGACTCAAATGATTCGCGAACTCGCTCCGAACTCCCGAACTGATTCAAATGACTCGCAATCCCCAAACTGACTCAAATAATTTGCAAATCTGCTTTTAACTCCCGAACTGACTCAAATGATTCGCGAACCCCAAACTCTAATAATTTACAAAGTATTAATATACTGTAATATTTTTTTTTGTTGCTGTTGTTGCTATAAAAAACCATCAATTGCCTTTAAAATGGCTTAAAATGCATTATATAAAAATAATGAGGCAATACTGATTGGTTAATAATAACACTGTTAAAATACATCATGTAGGCAAATACAAAATAAACAATTTATGTACATGTTATTACAAATGCCTTGTGATTGCTGCTGTTACACTTAACGGACAATCAAATCCTTGTTTAGGCTACTGACCAAACATTTCATTCAAATATTCACTTAATTTTTCATTTTTGGCCACCTTTTTTCTATAGATGACACAGCCTTTATAATTTCTTCAACTAAAAACGTGCATATCACAACCCTTACAAAAATAAACCATGGTTTTATCATAGTAAAACTGCTTAGTTTCCTTTTGCATGATTTATGAATGCTTGATACTATAAAATAAATTAGAGTCATAATAAAGTTATAGCCACAGTTAAAGGTCGAGAGCTACAATTGTGATTTGTAAATAATACAATTTATCAGTTTTTTTTTTAATAAAGTTATTTTTTCACCCCATAGTAGTTTTTTTCCATCATCATATTTGATGAAGGGGGGCACAACAAAAAATCTTGCTTATGTTAACCCTTAAGGTGTTGTTATACAAATCTCTTGGAATGTGTGCTCCACTACACACACACACACTGAAGCACGCGTGGTGTTTTCAGCTCTTCACTATATTAACACATGATGTATGCTACACATGTGCACGTCAGCGCGATATGAGAGGATTTCACCATTGCATTTGATTAAACTCAGTCATTCATATATACACAGACTGACAGAAAATAAAATATTAAAAATTTACTTTTTATTTATGATTACATTTATTTGTCCAATTACATTTGAGCCCCTGGAATGGGGGAAATAAAAATGGTTGTAATTCCTAATCATTTAATGTTATAATTTTGAATTAAAGTTTAAAGTCTGCACTTCAGTTTCATCTTGATAATTTCATTTTAATTAAATACTGGTGGCATACAGAGCCAAAATTATGAAAATCGTATCACTGTATAAATATATATGGACCTAACTGTGTATGTGTGTGTGTGTGTAAAAGAGATTTCAGTTCAGATGGCAATTTTTTGGCAATATTGTTATAATATAGTTCTGCACTCTTACTGTGTAATTTTTGTTGTGTTTATGTCTATTATTTATTTATTTATTATTTTTTGGAGAATCATCTAATGCAGAGATCTCAATTAAATCTAATGAGCTACTTAGCAACACAATTTAAGGTAGCTAAAAGATTTCGTTTGAATTAAAGAAGAATGGATTGTATGTTTTAAGCTGTACTGATTTGTATTTGTGTTTCTGAGCAGGATGCATTTCTACAGCATGTGTTTGTGTGTTAATGATGCTGGAATTCTGATGTGTGCATCTGTGTGTGTTTGTGCTCTGACAGCGTCCTCAGGTGCATGGTGTTGCACTCTTGAATGGGCTCTTTCAGCGATTTGTCACGGTGCTGTTGGGCCCTGCTGTGACGGCACGTGCCAGATCACTGCCGAGGCTCTGCTACCCGTGTGCCAGACGGCCTCTCGTCGTCCTGACAGCCCACCACTGCTGTCACCCGCCCTGGCAACACGAGCTTAACCACAACCCCTACCCAGAATAGATGCAGGCACAGGGGCCAGACAGAAAGCCCCACAGGACACACACACACACACACGCTGTACCCTGCAGCTCCACAGACTGTTCATTTCCACGAGTTGGGATGAGACAAGGTCAGATTCAGACTGACTTTATGATTTCAGTGTATCAAAACATTTAAAATCAATGTTACCTTATTAAATGTGATAGTTCTGATTGGATGATACACTCATAAAGCCATTGTAAATACCGATATAACAGTTAAATACTGTTGGCCTATTAATTCACCAAGCTGCTTGGCAATTTTACATACACTTATTGTCAGAACATTATAAAAAGTAAATGTAACTTTATTCATATATTGTTTGATCATGTTTATTTTAATGCCATTTTCTAAGAACGTTGTGTCTATTAAACCAGAGTTGTTATTCTGTTGTCTAAAATTATTAAAAATGATTTTAGATGATTTAAATAAAATAAAAAAGTACAATAAAATAAAAATATTAGATGAAAAACCTTACTTAAAATTAGCAACATCGTCTTGGCAACTAACTAAAATACATTTAAATTATTGATGTAACTGTTGCTGAAACTAAAGATGAAAAATAAATCTAAATAGAAATATTTAAAAGCAATAACTAATAAAAAAATAGCAAATTACATAATAAAATTACTAAAACTGAAACTCAAAATAAGATGAAAATATCAAGATATTAGTTAAATACTATAATAATAAAAATAAATTAATACAATGAATTGAAAATACTATAAAACACTACTAAAAATGGTAGTATATAAAAGTAAATAAAGTATATAAAATTACAAAAACCTATGCTAAAAATGAAATGAAAACCTAAAATAAAAGCTCATTCAAAATATTAATAAAAGTTATTATAATATACAAATAATAGCAAAATAAATAAAATAATAAGAAATAAATAGCAGAAATACAAGAAAATAATAAAATGGCAAATTTTACTATAAAATTACTAAAATATAAACAAAAGATAAAATCAAAAATGTTATATAAAAAAGCTAGTCAAAATATTAATAAATTCTAAATAATGCTAAAATGATACTTAAGCGTTTTAATGCTAAAATGCACAAACAAATTAAATAGTTCACACATTTAAAGCAGTTTAAATATTTATTTCTCTCTCATTCTATCTTGTACATTAAATGAGTAGTGAATTCTTTGTGGCTTTTGAAGAGGAAGGACAAGTGTTTGTTTCCATGCATTCATTAAACAGCAGCTGAAACTGAACACACACACACACACACACACACACAGAGAAGTTTACAGAGGTATGTAAATTAAGACATACCAAAGACTTCTTAGCCAACAAACCCAAACCTTTACCCTAAAATATAAGAAGTAGGAAAGTAAAGAAGCATGATGTACTTTTAATTAGGAATAATAAAGACCTTTGAGGACATCCTCAAAAAGCAGTTTTCCTACTTTTAGAGGACAATGATAAGTGATTTGTCCCCAAAGTGTCTCTTTCTCAATGTTTTTTTTTTTTTTTTTTTTTTTTTTCTGCAGGATGCATTTGTTGTATGTTCAACAAAGCTGAACGAATTAAAAACACAGTTTGAAATTGATGTCATGGATCACATAGTCTGATGTAATCTATCCAAGCACTTCGGGGTGAGACATCATCTGTGTGTGTGTGTGTGTCTGTGTGCAGACATGTGCAGGTTGTGCCCGTAGCGGTCTGGCCCGATCAGCAGTCTGACGGTGACGGGAGGAGGCTGGCAGGTGGGCGAGCCAGATTCATTTGCATAATTATGGTCGTGCTTCCTGAAACACAGCCCCGCCCAGCGCCGACCTTTCAACAACCTGAATACTGACGAGCTCAGAGACACACAGCCGTGAGTGAGTGATTCCTCTTAGGTTATCCTCAGTTCTAGTGTTTCTAATGGTCACATTTGTGCAACAAAGTGTTAGTGTTATTTTAGTATACTGTTATAGTTTTTATAAATTGTTTTGAATTAGTTTTTATTTTTAGAGTTTCAGTTTTTACTTTCATTTTATTTAATTAAGTTAGTTCTGATTTAAGTTTATTTCTTATGTGCTTTTGCCATTTTTATTAGGCTTTTTTGTATTTCTTTTAGTTTTGCTTTCATTTATTTTTATTTCAGTTTTGTAAGTAACTTAACTTACTTCAATAATTTAAACTTATGTATTTCAGTACCAAAACATTTATATTTTCATTCTAATTTTAGCTTTAAAAAAAATAGAAAATGCATATATACTTTTTAAATTGTTTTTTATTTGTTGTAATTTTATTTATTTTAATATTTTAAGTAAACTAAACAAAATGAGTAATCGGCAACTATCTGAAATAAAAATGTCAGCTTTTTTATGTTTTATTTAAATTAACATTTGTTTTATTTCAAGGTTCATAAAGGATTTATTGTTAGTTAACTATAATAACCCTGCTATGTGCATATCAAGATAGAAACTATGGTAAAAATGTTATAATGATTGTGTAAAAAGGTGCAAAATTGCAAAGTACATGCACTGAAATAAATAATTTAAAAGTTGTAAATCCTATTTCAGACTTTCTACTTCAGAATTTCATGTTTGAATTTGTTTTGGTAATTGTGTGTGAAATTTACTAGCAGTTTTTGAGTGAAAATTGTTTCAAGTAAATAATATGCAAGAAACGATCAGTATTTTACAAACCATGTGAACCGTTTTGTTTGATGGTAGTTTGTAATTTCTGAAACTAATCGTTTTTCTGCACACATTTCTGTCCTGTTAAACATCTCAGATGTTCTAGCATCTTTGTCACACTTTTTGGTCTCTGGTTTTGTAAATGCACTGGGACCGGCGTGCTGCCATGCGCTCTGATCAGTGAATAGATTTACAAGCATTAGGGTCGGGGTATTGTGTGCTGCTTGTGAACAGGAGGTCCGAGTCTTTTGTGTGGATCAGCTGTGTTCCCCCCACCACAGAAAGCCGTCTGCAAACCTCCTGCTGAATTGTGTGAGGGTCTGGGGTCCCAAAACACAATAGACATGTGCCACATTTAACTGACACTCCAAACCGGCCAACACTTAACACACACACACACAGATAAAGAGAGAGAGAGAACATGATTTTTACTGCTATGCATGTTCAAAATTTTCAGTCTTTCTGTAGAGAAAACGTCTCTTTAATTTCTTAGTTGTTTCTCCTGCGAAAAACAACCTTTACTAAACCTTTACTGCATGCTGAATTAGATTTTGTAAAGTGTGTACCATCTCTAAACAAGCCTTCATTCTCTTTCACAGCACTAACTGGTTGAATGTTTTCACCATACTGTAATTTCCTTTGTGTGTGTGTGTGTGTGTGTGTTAGTCCACGACAGCAACACCTGCCATACTGGAAAATGCCTTGAGGTTTGTGTGCTTTGCTGTAGGACTGAAAGTGCAAGTGTTTACTTTCCTCTCCGCCTCTTTGTCTGAGTGCAGGCCAGATAAGAGCTGCCACGCACCAGACCGCACGCCTCCGTCCGCCCGCTCAACCAGTGTTTACTTCTGAGGAAAGACAGCAGGCGGAGAAAGGGACGACAAACAGACGAGTGCGAGCTGCAGCAGGCAGGTGTGACCTCTCTTTACACGCGTGACACACGCTCATATGAAGAGAGAGATTTGTTTTCATAATGCCACATTGACACAAAGACATGCATTTTAATGCACTTTCATAGCTGAGGATACTAAATGTAGATCTCAGTTTAATTGTTGCAAGGGATGGTGGGCATGTAATGGCAGACAACAGACATTTAACCATTTGATCTAAATTGCTAGGGACAATTTAGTAGTTGCTGGATATTGGTAGGGACATGTCATATGAAGAGGTCAAACAAGAGATTAATAAATTAATCCAAATTTCACCAAATGCTTTTGAAGTGAAGTGATATATAGCCAAGTATAGTGACCCATACTCAGAATTCATGCTCTGCATTTAACCCATCCAATAATGGGTTATTACCAATAATTATGGACGTAATTATTACATAAGTCTGTCATTGAAGTGAATTGATGAATTTGTTTCTTCTGAGAAAAATTAATTCACTTGTTTTAGCAATGTACCCTCACACACAGAAAGTTCGGACAGATTTTTTACATGTTCGTCCAATCTCATTTTATAAGAGACTTTTCTTTCTGTTATAAAAGTGCTTTTTTTTTTTTTGGAATATAAAAAAATATAACTTACTTAATTTGTGTTTAATTAAGTTGAGAAATGTTGCTGAAATGTTCTATTTTATCACTTTGTAAACATTAAAGGAATGCTACTTTGGAACAATCGTTTGAGAACAAAACATTCCACGAACAATGTATTAATAATGTTTTTATACTAATGTTTTGAGAACATTACTTAAGACCGGATAACTGAATGGATGTTCAGTTAATATTACTTGGAAGAACAATTGCTCATAACTTTGAGAACCTCGGAAGAACATTTTGTTAACTTTTCCATTAAGTAATGAAAACTTTATTTCGGAATGTTCTGCAACATCCAAAACTTCACATTTTTGGAATGTTTTAAATACATTTGTTTACATGAATGTTTAGAGAACATTCCATTTGATCTTTTTGAAAACATACAGGAATGTTACATTTGAATGTTCTCTGAACATTCCCAAAATGTAAAAAAAAAAAAATCATATTATAAATAATACTTTTGTGCTAATGTTTTGAGAATTATTAAAGACCAGATAACTGAATGGGCGTTCTGGTAACATTACTGCAAGAACATTTGTTCATAACTTAGAATGTTTTGAGAATATTCTGTTAGCTGTTACGTAATTGCTGGTAATTTATTGTTAGCAAAGGAAGTGCTATTTATCAGTCTCATTCTCTCTCCCAGCATGCACCAGCTCCATGGATCAGACCTCAGATGATGGATACTAGCTGAAATGTGTCCAGTTAAATCATTAGGACACACACTACAGGCCAGTCATTCTGAGGGGCAAGTGAAGTCAACATCCAGCCTCTCACTGATGCTGAACTAATGCTGACTGATCACACTGTTGAAGCTCATTTGTGTGTGTGTGTGTGTGTGATCGGTTTCAGCTGTAAATCATATTAGCTTGTTGTTTGCTGTATATTCAGATGCCATTACCTTGTTTTGTTCTGGTTTGTAAATGTTGGCCACAGTGTGTGTGTGTGTGTGCGTGTATGTGTGTGTGAAAAGGCTTTATCTGTTGTTATCTTCGCCAGCCCGCTTTGCAGCTGCTCTCCACCTGTCACTCACACACACACACACACACACTCACTCACTCTCTCACACACACACACACACACACACACACACACACACACACACACACACACACACACACACAGGGAGTGGTGCACATAGTCTGGAGCAGTGCGCATGTGCATACATGCACATTAGTTAGTGATTACGGGGTCACAGAGGGTTGCATTCTGTAATAAAATATGCTGATGGAATGTACACAAAAAAGAATTAATACTCAAGACGAGAATTGCATGTGAAGTTTCAAGTAGTGATGTGACTTACTTCATCAAAAGCTATTTTAACAGCATGTGTGTGTGTGTGTGCGTGTGTGCAGTTTTTCAGCTCATGCTACTATTGACCATTTGTATATATACATACATACAAACATACATACATATGTGACCCTGGGGCACAAAAGCAGTCTTAAGTCTCTGGGGTATATTTTTAGCAATAGACAAAAAGACATTGTATGGGTCAAAATTATCTATTTTTCTTTTATGCAAAAAATCAGTCGGATATTAAGTAAATATCATATGATCCATGAAGATATTTAGTACATTTCCTACTGTAAATATGGCAAAACGTAATTTTTGATTAGTCATATGCATTGCTAAGGCTAAGAATTTGGACAACTTCAAAGGCGATTTTCTCAGTATTTAGATTTTTTTTGCACCCTCAGATTCCAGATTTTCAAATAGTTGTATCTCAGCCAAATATTGTCTGATCCTAATGAACTATAAATCAATGGAAAGCTTATTTAATGGCTTCCAGATTATGTATAAATCTCAATTTTGAGACATTGACATTTTTTTGGTCCAAGGTCACACACATGTCTACATACACATGCACACATACACACAGTGTTAGTCATTTAGTTGTTTTTGTCATTTTTACTATATATTCTATTATATGTACCGTATATATATATATATATATATATATACGGTACATATAATAGAATATAATCATTATAAGCATTATCACAATACAATATATTTATTTGCAAAGTATTTCTATATTTTTTAAAAATCCATATCAAGCAACAGCTTTTATACAAGATGGAAATGTGTTCTCAGCCCTGGGGTGAGGCTGATTGTGGAAGTTTGTGTGTGTGTGTGTGTGTGTGTGTTTGTGTGTGTCCCATGGCCTTTGGGAGGCTGTCTGCATAACAGCAGTGTGTATGAGGTACTGCATTGTGGGATTTGGTGTCTATGGTGAATTTTCTCTTCAGCATGTGTGTGTCAGAGCTGCTGGAGAAAGTCCCTTGCATACCGACACCAAGCAAAACTATTTTCTGTTTTCATCATAGTATTTAGATAACAGATCCACAAATCTTTGGTTAAAATGTGGGACCACCCCTGATCTCATCCCACACACATTTTTTAAGTATAAGTTAGATTTTCTCTGTACTCTTTATATTAACTTTCATAAAATTTAGATTACTATGTAATGTTATATAATATTTAAGAAGCCACTAATTCATTCAAATGGTTAGAAATTTATATATTTTTAATATATATTAAAAGGCAAACCACGCATATATTTATTTATTAATTTAATGATGTTGTTTCTTAAAAATATCTACAAATTTTATATTAAAATGGAAATGTTTAAATATACACACACAAATTGTATATTGTTTTCAAGTTTGACTGTTTTTAAAAACGTTTTAGCTTTTTAACAGTTCATTAGAAAGTATATTTTCCATTTAGCCTCATGGTCATAGATTTTTTTTAATTATTCAAAAAAGTAAAAAAAAGAAAAGAGTTTCATTGCTGTTTTAAAACAGCACTGTGGTCTGTCTTGTGTTGAGAACTTGTTAAATGACTTTTCATAATGAGTTTGAGTTTGTTGCTGTTAAGAGGAAATCTCAGGATGTAATTAGCCACAGACAAACAGATTGTTTAGGTTGATGTTTTTTATTAAGTGCAGACATATCTTGGTACAGAATCAAGTTAGACACATTTCAATGAAGATGATGAATTTCTTTGTTCACAGTGTCTGGGTTTCCACATGACAACAGATTGCTGGAATGTCACATTACGAGTGGATCCCATTTGAGTTTTTGGACTTTATTATTATTATTATTATAAGTATTTTTGGACAGATAGCAGAACTGCAGAAACACAAACACTAAACATGTACAAAAAAATGAATAAATTAATAAACGATTGTATCTGATGCAAAGTAAATTTCAGACTTTCAGCATTGACAGAGATCGATCTTTAGATCAATAAATGAAACATTTGGCTGTCGAGACAAATTTCAAATCAATCACAAATGATAGGCAGACAAATAATTTAAATAAAACATTTGAAATAAATAAATAATAATAAGATAAATAATCACAAACATATACACACACAAGAAGAAGAATAACAACAATATAAAAATTATTATCAGCAACCGCAATCACTCCAACATTTACATGATTAAGGCAGTTTTACAGCATGTCAAGATCTAATTCAAGGCATTTCTGGCTACACTAAAGGGAGAAACCCTTGTCAGAAGGTTGTTTGGAAAGCTACAGTCAAAGTCCACAGATTCACAAGCTCTATTAAAGCTAGAGACGATGGAGACGTATGTACAGCCTGTGAATTCAAGGCATGTTCTAGGATTCTTAGGTCTAAAAGCTAAAAGCACTTGTGCGGAGATCCTAGAAAAATAAGCGAACAGTCTAACCTGTTGTAGATCAACTACCTTAAATTTGAAAATAGTCTCATCTGGTGCTCGTCCAGGTCGATTCTGTGGTTTAATGCAGTGCTTCCCGACCCGGTTTGGAGGTCAAACGCTCCTGAGTTATGCGAGAGGTGGGTAGAGAAGCACTGGTTTAAGGCACAGCTTTGCTTCAGCAGGCTGGACGCACAGGCATCTGAAGCAGGATCACCTGCCTGTTTTCCGACGGGTGGCATTTGTTGATGTGTCTCGTGAGTCCAGGCGAGCTGTAGAACATGGCTGGGCAGTATTTGCAGGGGTAGATCTGCGCCGAGTGCAGCAGACGGATGTGCCGCTCCTGGCTCACTCTGCTGGGGAAGTTTTCTCCGCACACCGGGCACAGGTGGCTGTGACACTCGGACGCGCTCAGATTCAGCGGCGCCTGGCTTTGGGATTTATCGCACGCGTTGTGCTGCGCCATCACGTGCTTTTTCAGGTACGCCTGACGTTTGAACTTCCTCCCACAGTGCTGGCAATCATAAAGCCCGTCTTCGGACCCGGATTCGGAAAGTTCAGGACTCGGAGTGTCTCTGTCACTGGAAGTCTCCTCTTTTTGAGGCGCGGGGGTTTTATTGCTTTCCGGGTTCTGCGGTGCTGTTTTGGGTTTGTGCCACCGTCGGTGCGAGGCCAAGTTCGCCGGGCAGCTGAAGAGCTTGTCGCATTCGGGGCATCTGTACTCGATCCGGACGATTCTTGAGCATTTGTGTTGGGCTAGAGAGAAGGGATCGGCGTATGCCTCTCTGCACAGCTGACACACGAACTCTCCAAGCGGCTTGTCGTCGCCTGTGCACTGAGATCTGGGTTTTTGCTCCACCGGACCTTCTTTGATCTTCAATCCCAGAACCGGGGAAGTGGTGACTTGGTCCTCAAACTGCAGTTTCCGCATAGCTTTGGCTTTCTTGGATGCTGGTTTGCCTTTGCGCTCCGTGTCTGATGCGGGTCGTTTGGTGGTTAATGTGGTGCCGGTTCTGGTGCTGTTGCTGGTGCCGATTTTAAGATCCACTGGAGCGAAGGGCGCGTGATCGGAGCCGTTGGGCGCCGCCGGGAATGACTCCGCCGAAATGGGCGAGCTGAGATTGAAACGCCTTTCCAAACACGCTCTCTCGTGCTCTCTGCTCACGGGTCGGGTCGGACTGTACATGGATCGGTAAACAACCTCTGGGTTCCCGAACTGCACCGGCTGCACCGAGTCCGTGCGCGGCGACGCCGGGCGGTGCGCGCCCTCCGCGTCCTGCTGCGCGCTTGGAAACGCGCCCTGCTCATCCTCCTCCGAGCGTACGCGGTATGAAACAGGTGTCGCTTTCTTATTTCTCTTGACTAAAAATCCCCTCGGCATCTTCGCCAGCTGAAAGGCACTTCAGACGGGTTGGAATCAGAGGCACACCTGATACTATATTTGGACGCGTGCGGTGATCTTTCCATCACGGAGGCATAGCAGCAGTGTTTTTAAGCAGGAATGATGACATTGTTCTCGCCCCTCGCTGCCTCCTCCAATCAGATGGAGCTGAAATCCCTATGGATTTGGAGATGGGAGGGTCTGCATATTGCTCGGGCAGATGTACCTGAGGTTTATTATATTAGGATGCTTTAGGCACACGCTGGTTCCTCCTCTTTTCACGCTTTGATGCTTTCCGTCAATGCACACGTGCCCTGCCTTTGTCAGCAACCTTTTAGGGGCTCCTTCGCTCTGAGAGCATCAGAATTTCAAATTAAAAGGGGGAAATGGCAACAAAGAAGTTCCGTTGTTAATGCTCACGCGCGCAAAGCGGCGCAGTTTTAAACCAAACGTCCTTAAATCAGTTCGTGCTGCAAAAAGGCCTGCACGTTGCATGCGTAATATTTGTCTCGCGACTAATTAAATATATAAATCAGACGCCCGCGGGCTCCGGACATGTGCGACAGTTGAATGCGGGACGTATTAATCACTCATTGCGCGCATACATAATTCATAAAAGAGGCTCCTCTTGTTTGCATCACAAAAGACACGCTTGCGCGAGCGGCAGCCACAGACGCACATCATCCTTCTGTTCAAACGGACTCATTCCTGTCTGCAAACTCGCTCGTGCCATCATCATCATCATCATCAGCAGCAGCAGAATTGTGCTCGTGTGTGATGATGTCATTCCAATGCAACGGTCTCGTCATAGCGGAATTTCTCGTAATCTCCCTCGAATCGTTTGGAGAATGTCACAAAAATGGCATTATTGTAATTGCAGACAAGCACATTTGCTGCACGTGATTTCATAACTCTGAGCATTTATGTTTCATAACTCATGACCATTTATGTGTATTGCATTCATTTTATTTTATTTACAAATACAAGATGCATTTGGGGGGCCAGATGGGCTACTTGCCTAATTTGAACATCATATTTGTTGCATCTGATGTAAGCTGTTCTAAAAATGATTTTCTTTTGTTATTTTATTACACTCGATGTGCAATTTACATTAATTTGTAGGTTTTTATTGCATTTAAAAAATATAAATAAAAAATAAAAAAGATAATAATAATAATAATAATAATAATAATAATATTATTAATAATTAAATGTCCAATACCCAACTTTTAGATTCATGTGCAAGATGGTTTACCTGCCAAACGTTGACAAACATATCTGATGTCTGATAAGCTTTATTTATTTATTAAACTTGATGTGCATTTTAGAAGAATCTATGTAGTTTATTGTTATTATTAATATTATTATTTATTATTATTATCAATGTGAATTTTGGTGGAACCTGTGTTTATGTTAAATTTGAATTAATTTCCACAATTAACTTTGAACTTAATAGGCAAGATGGTTTGCTTGCCTGACTTAGACAAAGCCATTTGTTGCATTTAAAATCTCAAGTGTAAGTTTCTTTTCATTTAATTTTTATAATTTTTTATTTTATTTCATTTTTAATATCACATTACTATTCACCAGTGCTAAACATACTAAAATACATGAGCTATGTGACATGCGACTGTTGGATCATGCGTCTGTAATTTTTCTGCCCCACATTCATTATCATACAGCTGCTGCTGCGCTCCGTCTTTACACCCGGTCAGATTCCCCTCATTCTGCTGCTCTTATCTGCCCCACCGCTGAGGAGACATCACATAATATAATACTGGACAGCATACATGGTGTATTCAAGAGAGCAAAGTCAGATATTTGAAATGTACTGTCACCCAATACACACCAAACATTTGCATTTGACAAAACAAGAGGCTTTATTTATTTGCTGTGAAGATCTTTGAGCCCCAACCCCCACAATGTGTTTCCCACCAAACATATGGCACAGCAAATGTTGGAAATAAAGGAAGGATAAAACAGATAAAGTAGGCTACTGAATAAAAACTTCTAAATATTAAATGGATATTGATTACAGCCGGACGTACATAGTCGGATGGTATCTGTTGTACTTCAGATAACCCAGACTCAGACTCACTGACTGATCGGACTGATTATTCTCAAGAGCCTTTTGCATTGACACTGAACCATTCTCACCCTGTGGAGACACAAAAGTCTTGTTTTTTGTGTTGTAATATGAAAATATTATTTTATTTTTATTATGCTTGTTGTTCTTCTTTTAGTGGAACCTGAATTTTTTTATTGCATTTTATTGGGCAAGACGGTTTGCTTATCTAACTTGGACAAACACATATGTTGCATCTGATGTCTGATTTTATTTTATTTTATTTTAGAGAAACCTGTGTAGGGTTTTATATTTATTTGTATTTTATTTTATTCCACATACAATATATTGCCAAACTTGAACAAAGACATTTGGTGCATCTGAAATCTGATTTGAAAGCATTTTTATTTCATTTCATTTCACTTTATATGTATTTTAGACGAACCAGTTTTATTTTATTACATTTTTGGTCGTATTTCTGCCCCACCAGAACTAAATGCATGAAATACATTGCATTAAAAGGATTGGTGCATGACACACACATGTTCAACCATGTTAAATAATTGCATAAATGCGTTTATCTGACATCAAAGGATGTTCTGGTAAGGCTTTTTACAGAACAAATGCTTCTAACAGAGATGTAGATGTACAGGAAACTGACCTCTAGTTTGGCAGAGTTCATGATTTGCTGTACTTCCTGTTCAAAGTCAGCGAAGCAGTCATGATAAAGAGCCAAGAACCAGTTCTCTCTAAATTAAAAAAAATAAAAAAAAATAAAAAGGATATTAAAAAGTCACATTTGTATTTAAAGACATAGTTCACTCAGGTGTGAGGCTATATGAGGGTGAGCAAATAATGACAACACACACACACACACACACACCTTACTTTGCATGTTCATCTTACGTGCTTCATACACCAGTGTGGTCAATCAGTTACCCCTGATTTTGCCCCTGTGTATATGAGAATTATTATAAATTATTCCTCATAACTATTGTTTTTACAAACAAACAATTAATAGCATTTTCACCCGAACACCACAAATATAATTATAAAGCTGTTTATCTCATATCAGATGCTGTTTCTGTGTAACAGATGGTCCATTCTGTTATAATCACTTAGCCCGTGATTAGATTATGCAAATGAACTGTCAATAGTTCGGTGTCAGTCAGAATTAGATGAGGGGGAAAAACGGGGAGACGCAACACATGCTAAATGTTTTAAACTCCTGCACGCCTATAAAATGGGAGAAAAGTATTAAAATCCTAATAAAAAGGGATACTTCTAATAAACTCATAAAGAGCACTTGACTGATTCTTGCAAAGGAATAGTTATTGTAAAATGTTACACTTCTGAAGAATACTTTAAGTGTTGCAAAAATGTTCTTTATGATGCTAGGGTATTCTTGGTTGCTAAAGTGTTTTGAGTGGATTTTGGAGAATTTTTCCAGAGTGTTCTGGTTGCTTGGGGGTTGCTAGGGTGTTTGATGCAGTTACTAAGGTGTTCTTTAAAAGAGCTGTCTGACATTGAAGTCTCTGTGATGTTTTGTTTCCTACTGATTCAGAAATTCAGAAGGAGAGATAGTGACCTTGGATCTTGGCCTGATTTTACACTGGAATGAGGTGGTTGTGGTCAGACGGTGAGCCGGCGGGACGCTCCAGGGTCGGGGTCACATAAGGGCAGGAGAACAGATGCCAAACTCTGCCCCACCTCCTTAGAATTAAAGCAGGAGTCGCTCCACTGATTGGCAGGGTAACGGCGGGAGTATTCGGTCCAGGGGCCTGCGGCGTGTATGGAGGGGTCGTTGGTGTGGAAGGTGAAATCTATGACCAAATGGCCATCGAGCAGCAAACAGGCATCATTGATGGACTTAAAGGCATCATAGTGGACAGTTCTATGAGAGAAGAAGACCTACGAAAAGTGAATGCAAGTTTGTTTTATTTAAAATGTACAAACGTGCAGTATTTTAAGTGGTTTCTAATCATGATGGACTAAACATCCCTTAAACGCATGTTAAAGAACTCATATTATGAAGAGTTAAAATGTCCTTAATCTTTTTAAAAATTAAATACTAAATCATTCTGTAACTTTCATAACTAAAAATGTAAATTTATAGGTGAAATAATATCTTAAAGGCACAGGAGCATGATAAAATAAATGTAATAATAATAACATTGCTACCATTACAAAACTACCATTTTAAATTTTGGGGTCAGTGAGATTTACCTTTTTTTTGGAAACAATCAATACTTTATTTAGCAAGGATGTATTAAATTGATATAAAAAATGAGAGTTAAAACATGTATAATTTTATAAACATACATAATTCTATAAATAAATGTTGAAAATTGAAATTGAAAGAATCCTGAAAAAAAAAATCACAGTTTCCACAAAAATATGAAGAAGCACAACTGTTTTCGATATTCATAATAATCAGAAATGTTTCTTGAGCAGCAAATCAGCATTTTAGAATGATTTCTGAAGGATCATGTGACGCTGAAGACTGGAGAAATAATGCTGAGAATTCAGCTTTGATCACATGAATAAATTACCTTTAAAAATATATTCAAATAGAAAACAGCTATTTTAAACTGTATGATCAAATACATACAGCCTTGGAGAGAGCCTTCTGCATGTAATTTCACTCATCGCACACTCCATTAGTCTGAGCATCAGTGGTGATGTCACAGGATCTGTGTGTTCTCTATCCTTTACTGTTAAACCAAACAGTGAAATTTACTAAATGAAATGAGTTGATTTCACTCAAATAATAATGAAAGTTCATTGGGCTTAATTGGAATAAGTTCTATAAATTTAAAATGTTGTGAACTTAAAATGATTGCATTTTCTAGTTCCCAGCATGCTTTGCATCAGACAACAAGAAACATAAATGTAGAAATTTCACAAGATTAACATAGAGAGACATAAGGTAACTTTAATGCTGTGTCAGTTAGGATTAACATAGGTTTCTGTTGGTTTTGTAGTGTTACCGTTGGCTTGTAGGATGGACATCAAAACTTAAAGACTATATACACTGCATGTTGTTTTACTAAGTACATGCAAGTATTGTTAGTCTTTTTGTTAAGTACATTATTACATGCCAGTGTGCTGTTGCTAACTAGCACTTATCTGTAATGATCTGAATATAATTATTATTGTGATGAGTGGGGTAGGATCCCGGAAACAAGGCTTGGCTCCCATGGCTTTCAGCCCTCCCTTACTTATCATAAAAATAGTGAGTTTGTTTACTAAAATATTTTGAGGCAATACGTTTCCTCAAATGTTTTGAGTGTTCTTAACTTATCGGGATCTAGTGTTTGATTTGATTCAACAGGCAGTCATGACAGACATGGACTTCCTCCATTTCTAGCGCTTGTTTTACTGAATGATCCACACAGTCGTTGTGGAAACAGGAAAATGAATCTTCTTTGGGAGAATGGACTACATGAACCCGACGGCCGCTGACACCAAGATGCATGAGCATCTCCACGCAGGTGAACATGTCTATGCTGTTTTCATACAGCGCAGCATCACCTGTGTCAAACATCATTTTGTGTTTGGTGTATATTTTACACAATTCACATTGTGGCTACATTTGACATGGACAACATATTGTGAAAAAACACTGGACTTTATTACATTCATACCAATGAGAATTAATCAAGTTACATTCCCCCCAATAAAAAAAAACTGGTTTACTTAAGTGTAAAATAAACTTAAGGCCATTTACCCTGCACAAGGGGGAAGGGAAGCAATTTATTACAGCCCTTTGGAGAGATAATATCAGTGGCTGTGAAACAGAGAAGGGTCACTTAGCAACCCGGAGAAGGTCCCATTAGGTTAGATGAGGGGGAGAAAAAGAAATAAGGGAGAGAAGATGAAGGAAGTGATGTCCTTTCACTGCTGCATCCAGTGTCGCAAACCCTCATACAACATCAATGCTGGATTGATTTAATTGAGATCTTTTGTGAAGGAAGGTCTTTGATATTAACATTAGAGTCTTCAAGGATGAAAACTAATCAGGCGGTGCTCAAATAACACACAAAATGACACACGGTGAATATATAGTCACACACGCATGATCCGGTATAATGACTTTATTACTGTATTACTTTTGCCTTGTTTACACTAAAGCATGCTCTCTTAAATATTTCAGAATAAAACAATTGTAGTATCAATGAATACAAAATAAATGGCTTGTGGATCAATAATGCAATCAACATTTTTTTATTAAAAAACATGAAATTGGAACATTTAGGAACTGTAATGAAAATTATTATTCAAATCATTAGTATTATTATTTTTAATGTTATTATTATTGATATTAATTATTAATATTTGCATGCAATGTAGCAACTTGCTACATTAATACAAAGTCCCATTCAAAATGTTTTTAAATGTTTTTTTTCTTATGCACACCAAGGCTGCATTTACTTGTGAGCATCCTTGCTGAATAAAATTATTCATACAAGTATTAATTTCAATAGTATTAACTCATGTGCGGTCAAAGGTGTGTGTAAATTGGCTTTGAACTTGATTCATCCAATCAGATTTGAGAACCAGACCTTTGTCTTGTATACATCTCATGCTTTCAGTCCTGTAGCTTATGTCTTCAATGCCATATTTTCTGCCAGTTTATGTTAAATAGCATTCATTTACATATCATCTGTCTTTCCTAATGCAGGGCTGAATGCTCAAGCCCTGTCCATGGTGCTGAAGCATCGCCAGCTCCGCTCAACCTCTGAGTGCTTGAATGTTTTCGACCAAAATCAGGATTTCTGCCAAAACTATTATCAGGTCATTTGTGTTGACAGCTTATTCTGAGCCAGACCCAGCGATGCCTCTCTGGTTGACCCAAATACACATTCTCATGCCACTAAACTGATATCTTTCATATGCAGACAGTATAATTAGCATTCACTGATAATTGCACTACTTCCCGGATTATTAAAAGAGGCTGTAATTAGTAAATATAATAGGCTTAATCAGACAGATCGCAGTGGCTCATCTCTGCCCGTGTAGATTAATTCTTAGCTCACCCTGCTAATATTAATATTCCCCTTTAAATGGATGAAAGGAGATGAGATTTTACTCACGCTAATTAGCTACTTGTTATGCTCTGACAGTTGGATGCGGATTTAGAATAACAGTGTCTTGGTAAATGAGATGTTGGTTCATACTGTTGGTTTTTTGGATTATGGCATCGGCGCTGGTGAGACTGTGCATCTGAAGAGTAGTTAAAAATCTTTTATTTATCACAAATTGCAGAAACTTTGTAGAAACTGGTAAATATATTTGTAAGTGCATACATTTTATATAAACATATGTACAAATTTATCTGCCATGGGCTGTGTAGAACAAAGTCCACAACGAAGGAGCAATAAACCAAGAGTTCCTCAAGAACAATCCACAAGAAAAGCACAGGAATTAGTAGGAGTAAACCAAACACAGCCACAAGTAAGCAAACATAAGACCATACAAAAGAACTAACTCAAACTGAGGACTTTTATGTATAGAAAACTAAGGAGCTAATTAACAAGGAACATCTTAACTGTGATCAGAAACCAAGGAGAACATAACAAATTAACAACATAGAAAACTAACTAGAAACAGAAAAGAATAGAACAGGAAAACAGAACAAAACAAACTCTAAACAAGCTAAAACAAAGACTGTACTCCGCCCTCCTGCAATGCAGGACCTTGTGCCATAAACAGTCCAATGGGGTGGCCCAGACTGAACACAAAGCCTTCAGAGCGGTGGCGGCAGCTCGGGTGGCAGGAAGGTGTCGGCAGTAGCCCAGGAGGTGCTGGAGAAACAGAGGGCACCGGAAACACGGGAACATGGTAGCCCCCTCACCCCAAAATTCTCTTGGGGAATTCTAGGAAATAAGTGGGCTTCAAGGTGAGCTCAGGGGCAAGTGCAGCCATCTGCCTGAGCTCTGGAGTGAGAGAAGCCTACTGGTACAGCCAGTGCTTTAAGTGGCCCAAAATAGGTGCCGGTACTCTATTATAGCCAAAAAATATATACATTTTCTGTTTTTTTTTTTTTTTATGACTCCTCTCATCCCCTGAGGTAACAACAACTATATTGAAGGGGTTTTATATACAGCATTCTACAGGCGACCTTAATAATAAATAATTTTATTAGTTTGTGGATTTGCTTGAGCTAGAAAGAACTAGTTACTGAACATAAATAAAATGTGCAAAAAGATTTTGAAAAAATACCCTTAGAAAGAGCTACTGCATTCAAACTGATTCAAATGATTCGCGATCCCGCTCCGAACTCCCAAACTGACTCAAATGATTCGCGATCCCCAAACTGACTCAAATGATTCGCGAACCCGCTACGAACTCCCGAAATTACTCAAATGATTCGCGAACCCTCAACGAACTCCCGAAATGACTCAAATGATTCGCGATCCCGCTCCGATCTCCGGAACTGGTTCAAATGATTCACGCTCCATACTCCGAACTAGGAAGAATTAGGAAGCGCATTGTGAAGGGCGTTCTGAAAAGCGGCAGCGCAGGCAAAGGATTAAAACCTCTATTAAAGCAGATGTCCAAATGAACGTACTGGTACGCTAAAAGCACGTTCTGGGCGCACGGAGAGGTGGCGGTACACTCAAGAGCTATATTTGGAAGAGGCGGTACTGAGTACCGGTGCATACCGGCCCACTTAAAGCACTGGGTACAGCTCTAAACCGAGGGCTGATACTGTGCTGAGATTCGGTACTGGAGCAGACACAAGATTGAGCTCTGGAACAAGAACATGCATGAGCGGATCGAGGTGCTGGAGCCAACACCGGAGCAGACTAAGGCGCTTGAGCTGACACTGGAGTGGACTGGGGCTGGAGCCGACACGTGTGGATCTGTGTGTGACCCAGACACACATTCACATGTTAGAGCCATTATGGACAGTGTGATGCTCTCTGGGTTGGGTTCTGGGTTTCCCCGTACTGGAATGGACTTGAGAATTTGCTTCACAGGAATGGACTCAAGAACATTACTCACTGGAATGGATTTGGGGACTCGCATTGTGACCACTTGCATTGGCAGCTTCTATATATAAAGTATCTGCAATGTCCTACCATTAAATGTGTTCATGTAGCCCAGTTGGTAAAGCATTGCGTTATCAAGCGCAAAGTTGGGGGTTCGATTCCCTGGGAACACATGATAGGTAAAAATTGATAGCCTGAATGCACTGTAAGTCGCCTTTAAAAGCGTCTGATAAATGCATAAATTTAATTTAATTTTTAAATGTATTGTCAGACTCTGCCAAATACAGCATCATACTGTACGCACAAGCTGAATTCTAATGTACTAATTACTGTACTCTGCATGAAAACCAAATTAGCATTGCATTAATTTGCAAACAATGATCTGCACTGGCACAGAATACATGTTTCATAATTCACAGTGGCATCTTGGTTCGCTGAATTGTGTTGATGTTGTGTATCTT
Organism: Carassius auratus; assembly: GCF_003368295.1. Lineage (NCBI taxonomy): Eukaryota > Metazoa > Chordata > Actinopteri > Cypriniformes > Cyprinidae > Carassius > Carassius auratus. The sequence goes on from NW_020527887.1 coordinate 239,914, forward strand.
TGACCTGATACTGCAGGCCGGTGCAGAGGATCTGATCATCATACAATTCATAAATTATGAATTTACTTTTTTCACTTTCACATACTTCACTTTACCATTCTCCATCATCTCCAGGTGTTTGGCCTTGTGTACGATATCCTTCATCTTACCCGTCACCACGCTGATCCATCAGTGCAAAGAGAGCTGGGCTTGATCCTGATCACTGTATAGTGACTGTGGAGGAACACATCCCGCAATCAATCTTACACTGCAATGAACAGAGCAGCCAGAGGGACATGTGTGTCTTTCACCGAAACGGTTTCTCAGTGCTCAAGGTTAACTGACATATTCACTGGTTTATGCTATAAATGAGATGCTCAGAATCAAGGTTTTGTGTGGAAGCTAATCTAATAATTATAAATTAACTAAATCATGCAAGAAGACAATAATAAAGAGCACTGAGCACTGACAACTCTGTTCTTTTAGGAGACTTACAATATTAGTACAGTGCAGATCTGCTGTATAAACTTTTCTCCTAAGAAATTATTAGTAATGTTTATAATGCATTGACTTTTCATTAAAATATGAGTCAGGCCTTCGAGTTTGAACTCTACTGACATCACAGGACAGCTTCAATGCTTAAGCACTTCACATCTGTGTGACAGAATGGAAATAAAGCAGTCTCTTCTTCTTTCATGGAGTGGAAATATGCTGCATGATGTCTGAATGCCTCTCGTTTGTAATGCATCTCTGACCTTGTAACCAGAAATCTTGTGTTGTCATCAGATTAGCAATTTGGAAAACCGTGCATGGAGATGAGAGTGAGATTGTTTGATCTGAGATGAGGACTGGCGGGAAAGAGAAATGTAGTCGAGTGAGAGTCACATAATGTCATCGACTCTTTTATTTATCAACTTTATGCATCCTGACATATACAAAGAATCGTTGATGATCAAACTGTTGATCGAACATGTCTCCAAATCAATTTCAGGTACAGTAAGCGTGTTTTTGAAGAACAGACTCGGTGTAGGACAGATCGTGTCCATTGTGGAAAATGAGCCTTGTTTTGGTCAATTTTTTTGTTCCTTTTCTTCTGTCCAAAAATGAATACCATTGAATGAAGAGAGGACAGTAACGACGTCTGAACAAAAGCATGCGGTGTGTGAGGTTATTCTGCAAACACTCGATGGACAGATGCTGAAATCCCTTAATTTCCAGCATTAAAGTGCTTTCTTCTCCAACCATCACAGTAAAAGCCTTTCCTTTTGTTTTGCCTTTTTTCCCCTCTTGTTTTGTTTCCTGTGTGTAGTGGTCTCCCTCCGTCGCCCTCCCCCGTCCCCTCAGGAGTGTAAAAAGGTCTCTTGTCATGTAAATGACCTGTTTTGTATGTGTTAGAAAGACATGATCTCTATCTGAGGAAATCAGGCTAGCGTGTGTTAAAAGAGGAGTGTGTGAGGCCTGTGGACTGTCTTGATTGATCAGACGGAGAACGGCTCTGTGTTCTAGTGCTCTACGCGATGCAGGCAGACAGAGCTGCGACTGTCATCTTCAGCTATCTGTCCTCTATTTGACCCTGTTTTAAGGTTTCATTCCCTGTCAACAAAATGAATGACATGCCTAAATCCACTTTTAAATATACATACAAAATTAATAACATTAATTGATTTGTGTGCTAAAATAACATTTAAAAACGTGTACATTCAAATATTTAAACAAAATTTGGAAAATGCCTTAATGCACTAAATAATTTAAATGAAAAAAAAAATATATATTTTTTTTATGATTTGATTTTAATGATACCCATTAATTATTTTTTTTAAATTATTGTTTAGTGCTAAACTAACATAAAAAAACACTTAAAAATAAATTAAATTAAAAACAAGATTTTTATTTCGGGACATGCCTAAATACACTAATTAAATGTAATTATACATTTTAATGATTAATTATTGTTTAAGTAATGTTTATTGCTAAAATACTAAATTATTATTTATTAAAATAACGTTTAAAAACATGTATAAATTAAATTATTTTTTAATATTCTCAAACACAATTATTATGAATAAATATTATGAATAAAAATAAGATTAAAAAAGGCATGCACATTTAGTCTAAATTAACCAAATTAGCTAATTAGGGACCAGATGTTGTAGTTAATTATAAACATGATTCAAAGAATAACTTTTTGTTTGATAAAATTGAGCAAATGTGACTAATATTATTTACTAGATGGCATTGGATGTTTTCATTGTTGTTTCATTAAGAATGTATGGAATTAATTAAAGGACAGAATAATTTTTCGAAAAATAATAATTGGTGAATCCGTGTCAGTGTGAAATGTTAATCTCGTGTGTGTATGTGTGTGTTTTCTCTCCGCAGGCTGTTCTCGACCACCAGCTCACAGCGTTCTGGTCTTATCAGCAGCTGACAGGCCTTTATTGTGGCTGGTGTCTGACTGCTAAGTTTAGGGGCCAAGCATCTTTATTGGTCCTCTATGGTCCTGCGTTTCACCCCATCCTCAGGGGTGATAAAAGACAAGAGAGAGAGTGTGAGGGGGGCCAGTGGTTTTGGCTTGACAGATAAGCGCTGTCGGCCATGGCCTCCACCTTCTCCATTAGTCAGGCGGCCTCTACAGGGGCTGACCGGCCATAAGTTTAGTGGACACTAACTGCCTCATTAGTCAAGTCATTAGTGACAGCAAGCACCAATTGCGGCCTAGAGAACATTGGCAGGGCTAATTAAAGGGCCAGCGCGTGACCTCCATGCACACACTGCTAGCTCTAGACAGCTGTGTGCCCGCGGTGTCTGCCAAACCAGCAGGAGTTAACACACACACACACACACACACACACACACAGCCGCAGAGCGACCCCTGCTTGACAGACAGTTATCAGCTTTCAGGAAACAAGAACTGGCTTAAATCACTGCTTTGTTTGGTCAAACGCTTTGCGAGAAGCTGCATCCAAACCCCTGACCTCTCCTGATATCCTCTTGAGAAATGACTTTCTGAAAAGTGAAATCCCTCGGAGACGAAAGAGCTAAAGTGTGTGGATGTCACTGTCTAAAAACAGTGTTTCCCAACCTTTTACTGTACACTACATTTAAATTCTTCTTTAGGGAAGAAATTAAAACTTTTATTCAGCAAGGATGTGTTAAATTGATCAAAAGTTGTAGTAAAGACATTTATAACATTATAACAAAAAGTTTTACTTTTGAACTTTCTATTCATCAGGAATCATGAAAAAAAATATATAATGGTTTTCACAAAAAATATGAAGCAGCACAACTGTTTCCAGCATTGATAATAATAATAAATGTTTCTTGAGCAGTAAATCAGCATATTAGAATGATTTCTGAAGATCATGTGACACTGAAGACTGGAGGAATGATGCTGGAAATACAGCTGTGCATCACAGGAATAAATTGCTCTTTAAAACACAATCAAAAGGAAAACAGTAATTAAAAATTGTAGTTTGCTCTAGATGTGATGTTTAACAAAGTAAAGGTCATTTACAGTCTTTGTAAAGTGACTTATGAATTTCATAGTTGCATTTTCTATAAGGTTTTTCTCACCAGAATGTGGCTCTGATATTTAAGATGAAATCTTTCAAAGTACCACTTGGGACTGATGCCTAGCTGGGAATCACTGCTTAAAAATGTTAATAAAGACTTATAGTTTATTTGAAGAATCCTATTTAAAACACAAAGAGATTTCTGTCCAGAGACAGAAGGATCCAGAATACAGCTATTAATTGGTGTGTGCTGGGCTGGGAGTTATTATATAAAGGGATAAGCTCAGATTTCATGCAATCATTGTTTGGCTGAGATCCCTGAGGGTCACTCTCACTAATTATAATCACACTTGAGATGATGTCTCTCCACCTCCCAGAAAAAGAAGAACAAAAAAAGATCTTTTCAGACACAAATATCTTGCTGTTTCTTCTTCTTCTTCTTCTTCAAAAAAAAAAAAAAAAAAAAAAAAAACTATTTACTGTAAGGCTTAGTAATCAGAGTTAACCATTTGATTGAAGTAGCATTTCAATCAAACTGCTTCCCTGAATGTTAATGCTTCGAGAAAAGCTAAACCCATGTCTGATGCTCCCACTACCACGATTATGGCATTGATGATGAGTTTTCTGTTTGTGTGGTGCAGGGCAAATGGAGCCTGACAGAAGGAAATGAGAAAAAACTATCTTCTTTAGTGTTATCTAACCCATAAAAATGCTCACTGGTGGAGTTTTTCAGTGGCCAATGATGATATGAAATATGAAGCAGCACAGCTTTTTTCAACAATGATTCTTGAGCAGCAAATCAGCATATAAGAAACATTTCTGAAGATCTTGTGACACTGAGGACTAAAGAAATGATGCTGAAAAGTCAGTTGTGCGTCACAGGAATAAATTACATCTCAAAACGTACTCAAATACAAAACAGTTATTTTAAATTGCAATAATATATCATTTTTGTATCAAATAAATGTGGCCTTGATAAGCAAAACATAAAAAAAATTACCAACCCCAAACCTTTGAACAGTAATGTACTTATATGTAATAATTTATTATTAATTTATTATTAGATTTATTGTCTTACAAATGTGTGTGATGTATAGACAACTGATTTAAATATGTAATCAAAATAATGTTAGGTATAAGTTTTTTTTTTTAATCTGATAACTGATGGATGCCGTTAGAAAGGGTTCAAAATCATAAAGAGTTTTGTGCTACATTATGTTTCCATCAATAAATTTGGATTATGAATTTACAGGCACCAAACATACAGCTGAAAAAAAAAAAAAAAAAAAAAAAGATTTAATTTTTGTTGTTGTTGCTAAAACAGCTGTATTTTTGTATCTGTGGTCACTTAAACCATCAGCTCAGCTGGTCCTTATTGTTGAACATTGGTTAATCTCATAAACTTCTTGCTTATTGATGCAGTGAAATGGCTGTGTGTTGTGTTTCAGGTATGTTTTTCCTTTAACCAGAGAGTTAACAGCTAACAGCTAAGCTCAGCTAACAGTAAATGCAGTTTTCCTAAAAGCACTGCTGATGTCCTACACACGGACGGGTTCCCCTGCATGACAATAGTTTAATCAGAGCAAGAGCGACAGTATGTTTCACTGAGCACTTATTGGGCTAAAAAGATACCAGCACAGCGAACAGGAAAAAAGCATTTGCATTAGCGAGCACTGTAACTCATCTAAAATACTGAAATGTGCTAATGTTAAAGAGTTCCACTGAGAGAAAGGACACATACTTGATAAAAACACACTTGCAGAACACCTAATATGAAGCATTGAAATTTGAAAAGATGAATTCATGTTGCAGATTTACTGAAAGGGACATGTTGGATGCTGTGAACAGTCTCCGTGTTCTCCTAATCATTCTCTCTCTGGTTCTCTAATTGGCCCTTGAGCATGAATAATTTGAAGGATTTGTTCTGTGGTACACCTTATCTGATTTTAAGTGGTAGAATAGAGACGCGGTGGACTCGAAACTATGCCATTTGTCATTGTACTATAAGAACACATGGCTGATTACATGGCGATCAATGATTGGCTCTTCAGAGTCATTCATTAACTGTTATAATCAATGGCAGAGACTGAAGGAGGTTTCAATTCTGGACATGTGCATGGGGCCACTTGAAGAATCAGAAAATGCACAACAGAGATCATGTGCATAAAAAAGTTATTCATTTATTTCTGTGATGCAAAGCTGAATTTTCAGCAGCCATTATTCCAGGCTTCAGTCTCAATTTCTTAACCATTTTCTTAACAGCTGTTAAAATTATGCATTGCTCATTTTGTGCCGTTCAGCATTCAACCTCTTTTAAATGATGTTTTTCATGATGTTATTTCATTAGTTTGCGTTTTGAATTCTGACTGGTCTTCCTTCTATCCATTTACCCTATAGCTGCTGAGAAGATGCTAAAAAGATGGCGACCAATGGCAGACTTTGAAAGTTTTAAGGAAACCTGTTTGAAAAGTTTTCTTTTTTAGAAATTAAAATGTTTTCAGATATTGTTCATCTGCTTCTGACAATGATGTGACAGCGATATTGATGTCAAACGGGAGCTGGCCCTGTCCTCTCTGCTCAGGTAAACCAGTGCAGGTGCGTTGGTCTCAAACATGCAGGACTTCTATAAGACATAATGCCCTTCGTAACACAACACTCTACTGACGAAGACTGAACAGGTGCTTTAACTCTGATTAATTCATCTGAACCGGACAGAGGATTAACGCAGTCATTGCACTCTTATCTGGAGCACTGCCTGGACACCAGCGTTGCTGCGCTACCAAATGGACCTTTCTAATGTGGACTGAAGGGTGACAGCTTGTGTTTCTTGCTAATACACTGCACTGCACACACACACACACACACACACACACACACACACACACACTCACACACACACACAAATCTGCATTTGACACAGCAGCTCTGTTCCAAACCTAACGAGCACCCTGTACTGTCTAAAATGGGCAGTGGTTTCAACTGGTTTTGCTTCAGAAACCAGTCTTTACACTGGACTTCAAGTGGTGACTTAATTGTCATATGCCCACTGTAAAAATGTTCTGTTAAATTTATGATAATAAACTTCCAGCTGCAGCTGTCAGAAATTCACTTTAAAAATAAATACATTTATTTTCCCACCTAATATTGTAATTCATATTTTTAACATGCAAAAACCATACATTTGACAGTATTATTCAGTAAAATTATTATTTCTTTACCTCTTTCTATTTATTCTTTAATATATATATATATATATATATATATATATATATATATATATATATATATATATATATATATATATATATATATATATATATATATATATATATATATATATAAATATATATATATATATATATATATATATATATATATATACACACACACACACACACACACACACACACACACACATATATATATATATATAAAAAAAAAAAATATTATTATTATTTTTTTATTTTTATTTTTTTTACAGTTTGTGTGTGAGAATGTATATAAAGCTTGCGTTTAATAATTGGGTAATAATTTTCATAATTCTTTGAAAAGAAGACTCTTATATTTACCAAGGCTGCATTGATATGAACAGAAATAAACTAACTTATTTTGTGAAATATCATTAAACATTAAAATAACCATCATTACTCCGGTCACATGCTCCTTCAGAAAAAGTTTGCCATACAGAAGTGCACAAAATAGCAGTGCATGAATAATCAATCTTTATGAATGATGCATATGATGAAAAATACAAGAAAAGAAAATACATTTTGTAATAGCTAATCATGTTGTGAACATACATTTAAATGCTGCCTACTTAGGGCATATAAGCCACCTACAAGCTTTTATAGACCCATGTTTGTAGACTGCCATTGCCACAATCACACTATTCATGCTCTCCTGATGCATTTTATTGAAGAAAATTGTGAAATCATTTGGGCTGAATGTGTTTCATAACACCTCATGATTAATTGAGCTTGTTTAGATTGTATTGATGAAGAAACATTGAAGTGAAATCTTCCCTCTGGCTGTCGGGTGTGTGGTATCTCACTCAGGAGTAAACACACACACACACACACACACGTCTACAGCAGATGTTGGTTGTTCTGATGATTGCTGGATAAGAATGCTGCTGTTACCTGTTAGAAGCCAGTGTAAACATTCTCCGCCATCTGCCAGCATCCATCCATCTGTTTCTTTACAACTAGACCTTCAATAACCTCAGGCAACAACGGCCCTGGGATCTGCTTCACGTACGGCTAACGATTCTGATGCGCAGAACGTGTAACGAGTGGAATAATGCAGACAGCTACGGCGTTAATTACTGATAACTGTAAGTGGAAACAAAGATGTCATGCTGTCCATTGACAGTTTAGGGATGGAGAGTTGCAAGTGTGTCACAAATTACATATGTGATGACACATTCATTTACTGCACAGCACCCTCTTGTGGTGTATCATTTTCTACTCGATGTGATCACTAAAGCATGCATCCTCCTGTTCATACTCAGGGTAAGCAATTTAAACAAAGCCATAGCCCTAAGCAGTACACTTCAGTGTCCAAAACTGTTTTTCTCTAGCATTGTGCTGGTGAGTGCTGAGTTGTATGGAATAGATTCAACTATTGGTTTTGTACACAAATAACGTTGCAGGTGCTTTCATTGTTGCAATATTTGATTGCAGGCTTTATGTTAATGTTGCTGGAAGCTGGTCTGACCTGTTTTTTGGTGGGAAAAGAAGTACAAATGAAGAAATGTTTGTCAAGCCCTGAACCAGAAATCAAGACTTTGGATGTAAAATATTTAATTAAATAAAATGTATGCATTTAGCAGATGCTTTTATACAAACCGACTTACAGTGCATTCAGGCTATAAATTTTTACCTATCATGTGTTCCCGGGGAATCGAACCCCTATATATATATATAAATATTGACTTGAAGCACCCCTGAGATGTTAAGTTAATATTTTAATAATATTATGAAACATTCACATGATAAATGTTCTCTGATGCTGGTTAATGATCACATGGCAGATACTTTTTCAGTGTTTGATTTTGTTTTTATTTTAAACTGCTTTATATACAGGACTTCACATATACAGTATCTGGCTTATTGTTATGGTTATTTTTATTGGTTTTAGCTGAAAATATAAAACTTATAAATTTATACTTGTTGTAAATTACAGTTGTCTTATGTATAATATATAATAAAATAATGTATAATAATTATAATAATTAAACTATAAGTTACAATATAAATATTTATATCTTAAATTCTTCTCTTTTAAATGTTCAAACTTTGATTTTGGCAGAATACGGGTGAAGTTCTGTAAACATCTGTCCACAAAAAAAGTTGCAAATTACACTACTAGTCAAAAGTTTAATAGAACAATTCATTAAAGAATAATAGTGATTTTTAATGATTAAGTCTTGAATGCTCACTAAGGCTCCCTTTTAAAAAATATATTTTTTTCTTATTTATGCATATTTTCTTAATAAAAGTACCAATTTATAAAAATAAAAAAAAGACTGACCCCAAACTTTTCAGAGCTCTTGTCTTAAAGATGTATGACTTTTTTCTTCCAAAGTACACAAAAGGATATATTTTGAAGTATATCACTCGGCTGTTTTCTAAACAAGCCAAAAACCTAATATTAATAATTATAATATCTCAGAAGACTTGAAATATAGCATACAAATCATATAGACTACTATTACTAGTTTTTAATGGTACTTTTTGTAATAAAAGAAAGCCACAGAGCAACATGAGAGTGAGTAAGTTATGATAATTTTTGGGTGAATAACATATTTGGGGGATTTCTGGATTCCTTAAATTGATGTAGATTACTTACCGTGAACAGTTTATACAGTTACGACAGGAAGACGACAACAGGAATGAAAGCTTATGAGCATCATCTGTCCTGCAGGAGCATTGAGAAAGGCTGCCATGTTGGGCGGTAGAAAGAGTGTGGTCTGTCACTTTAAGCGTTCTGCTCATTAATTACATGTTCATGCTCTGTGGGGAGCGACAGGCCTCCATACTCCACAACAGCTGGCCAATAAGCTGGCACACAGACCAGCTCAGCGGGAGCCAAATAACACTCAGACTGATTTCTACTGGAGAATGGCCAGATGAGGACAGACAGCTTTCCTTTAACCAAAATTCATTTAATCAGTACAAGTGATAGCTTACATACTTCAGAAGAACCATATTTCACGTAGCATAATCCCACTAAAGTCATGGTTTCTAGCTCCAGAAACAGTCATATATTAGAATCTCATGACAATTATCCTCACCTGAGTCCACTGTGTCTTAGATGCGGATCTCAAACCACTCTGGCTAGTTAAGACAAATCAATAGAGAAACAAAAATAAGCTATTCAAAAGTTACTTGGCATAAATCACAAAAATAGTAACTGGTATTAAAATGCAAAAGAAGGAAGAAGCATCTCAAAGATGATGTTTGGCTCTGCCATCCATTCACCCTGTAAAGTTGCTTTGGGAATACTTTTAAAATATATACAGTACAGACCAAAAGTTTGGACACACCTTCTCACTCAAAGAGTTTTCTTTATTTTCATGCCTATGAAAATTGTAGTCACACTGAAGGCATCAAGGGCTATTTGAGCAAGAAGGAGAGTGATGGGGTGCTGCGCCAGATGACCTGGCCTCCACAGTCACCGGACCTGAACCCAATCCAGATGGTTTAGGGGTGAGCTGGACCGCAGACAGAAGGCAAAAGGGCCAACAAGTGCTAAGCATCTCTCGGGGAACTCCTTCAAGACTGTTGAAGACCATTTCAGGTGACTACCTCTTGAAGCTCATCAAGAGAACGCCAAGAGTGTGCAAAGCAGTAATCAAAGCAAAAGGTGGCTACTTTGAAGAACCTACAATATGACATATTTTCAGTTGTTTCACACTTTTTTGTTATGTATATAATTCCATATATAATTCCACAAGTTAATTCATAGTTTTGATGCCTTCAGTGTGAATCTACAATTTTCATAGTCATGAAAATAAAGAAAACTCTTTGAATGAGAAGGTGAGTCCAAACTTTTGGTCTGTATATGATCCATAAAGAGCACCATTAAATATTCTGAATGTGTCTTTTGAAACTTGCACAGGTTCTTTGGGGTCATCTTTAATCTTTATTGCTGGGCATCAAAGATATTATTTTCATCCCCCAGTGGATGTGGTTCCTTTTTTTCTCTTGATGGGCTGGATTTGTCTTTCTCAATCTTTCAAATTCTTCAAGTTTAAACCACTTATTAAATAGCGTCAAATCCATGTGGCCACTCACACTGACAAAGCCAGAAAAACTGCCTCAAAAACAGAATTCCTGTCTTCCTCTGAGCCATTTACAAGTACAGTAGCCTATGATAAATGAGTCTCAAGACTTTATTTAAGCCTAATCCTGATGCCCACTCCTTTAAGTTGTTAATAGGTTATGAATAGTTCTTTGTCAGTAACATTTTGACATTAAATTGCTTTTGTTATTTTGTTAAATGCATTAAGCTTATACATTTTTGATTAATTTTTTTTAAATCTATAATTTTTATTTTGTGATGGAAGTTTTAATGGCATTTTTGAACTCAGCATCATTAAATTAAGTATTACTAAGCTTTTTCTGCAAATCAGCAGATTTTTGTTTTCAGAGTTCAGATATAATTATGATTAAAAAAAAAGATAAATGGTACTAAAAATTTTTGTCTTTTTCTTCAAAAACATAATTCATTCCTATTTCTGTTTCTGATTTTGGGGAGAAATATGCTCTTGACAGATTTCATGAGATTCACCCATATATAATTTAAAACTCTCATAAAAACTGAGTTAGAGATCTCGAAAAAACAACACCTCTGTAATAATTTATGAATTTTCTCTGGAATTTTTATTTTATTTTTTGAATCCTCCTGGGCAATGTAGTACAGTTGTCCCGCTGAATGGACGGCACATTCAGACAAAAGGCAAAACTGCTACAGATGTCTGGACAGAATATGTTCAGTGTGAGTATGTCTTGGCAGGACATGAGCTCTCATCTGCCATATGTCACATGAACACATGTCAGCATGCACCGCAGGGGAGAGAGTGGGGCGAGCTGTCGTCCTGTCATTCCTGAGAAAACACAAACTAACACAATTTCTGCCCCACTTTGCATAAAGAGTCAATGAACTTAAAAGGTTATTGTGCTCTTTTTCTCAAGCGATACATTTCCTTGTTGCTTTCCATTTTCTTATTTAAAAAGAAAAACAAGAACTTTGCATCTTGAAAAAAAAGAAAAAAAAATCTGCTGATTTACAAAAAGCCATCATATTATGCATTTTGATGATGCTGAGTTCAATAACATTAAAAACTTTCAATCATGCACACATATATCATGTAAATAAGAAAGCAAAAATGCTACGGAATGCATCTTATTTTGTGATGTTCGAGAAAACAGACACCATTAAAAAAAAAAAAAAAAGCACTCCTATAGTATAGTATAGTTTATTATAGTATAGGATTTAATTTCTCAAAAATAATACAGGGCCGTCTATTTAAAGAGGTCATATTTGTGCACATAGGGAAAATGTTATTTATTCAGAACCTAATTTTTTAAGCTTGATGATCAACATTCATTTTCAATTTCCAAATTGTAAACAAAACCTCACTAACTTCACAGACAGCTGCATGGTTCTCCTGGTCTTGAGCCTCGATGAGCTCAGACAGGAAGTATGGCCCATGGGACTCCACCAGTGGCGTGATCTGATCTGAAAATATGTGCATGAGGTCATCGTGATCTTCCACTCCGGGGAATATGAAGTTATTGCACCAGGATTTTAATACATCACTGTGCTGCAAATGCCCTTTATAAACTGTATTGATATAAATTGCCCACAGCAGGACGAAAACAGTCTAGACGTGGATTATAATAAGCTTAATACTAGATGAAACTACACAAATGTCTGAATGTCTGAGTGAATGTTTCACCCCAAATACAAGAGGAAAAGAATAAAAAATATGAAATTATATTTTGCATAGAGAAAGTGAAACCTATTTTAGATTTCTTTATATTAGATTTCTTTTAATCATTAATTGAAAATGAGTGCTGTCAAATGATTAATCGTTAATTGCATCCAAAATAAAGTTTTTGTTTATATAATATATATGCGTGTGTATACTGTGTATATTTATTATGTATAAATACACAAACATGCATGTATTCATATATTAAGTATTATTTATAATATAAATTATATATATATATATATATATATATATATATATATATATACATATATATATATATCTTTAAAATATATATGTATGTTTGTGTATTTATATAAACATATACATTTTTCTGTACTAATATGTACATTTAGGCATTTATATGCGTATACAGTGTTGGTAAGGTTAGTTTGGAAAAGTAACAGGTTACAGACTACAAGTTACCTTATTTAAAATGTAATAAGTAGTGTAACTATTTCAATTGCTTTATTAATAATGTAATTAATATGTATATTTATCTAATTAAAAATAATTATTCATTAATCATTAATAATTAGTCATTTGTTGTATTTAATTTTTCACTACAAAAAACAAAAAGTTTTTTTTTATATGCTTGATTATTATTTTTTATTTATTTTCATTTTGTTTTTTGTAAGACTAACTAATTACGTAATAATTTTCTTAACTCTTAACCCTTACAGTAGATGAATGACATCGATTCTCCCAACTCCCATACGGATGAAGTGATGTGGTCATTGCAAATCTAATACGATTAAGAAAACATACAAATAGTTACGATTAGATACAGGCATAAAATGTGCTATAGTTGTAGGCTTAAATATTTGCCATTTGTTTTTATTTTTACCACGGAGCTCCGTGACGTACTGAGGTCAAATGTTACAGCGTGTCACGTCAGACGCGACGCGCGACACACGGCATGCTAACGAAACGTTTTTAGCGGCTTATCGAAGTTTAAAAACGTAAATAAATACATAAAGTTGCCTTTTAGTAAAGTGACAGGAGCGTAACAATCATGGCGTCCACTGCGGCGGGTAAACAGAGAATTCCGAAAGTGGCGAAGGTAACGTAACTTAATAAAATAAACAATGTTTTGTGAGTTAGCATTAGCATGTAAGCTACGCGAAGCGGTTGTGTTTCACTGTAAACACCTATTATATCATGTTTCTAGATGTAGTTAATTGAGCTAAACGTGGTTTTTGTTTCTACTTATTTTGTGTTATGTGTTCAGGTGAAGAATAAAGCCCCAGCAGAGGTGCAGATCACCGCGGAGCAGCTGCTCAGAGAGGCGAAGGAGAGAGAGCTCGAGCTGCTGCCTCCTCCGCCCAAACAGAAAATCACTGATGCAGAAGAGCTCAACGACTACAAACTGAAGAAGAGGAAGGTATAACTGCTGTATGTTCTGTATATGATCACGACATGTTTTGCAAAATGCATGATGTATCAAGTAGTAGTACAACGGTTACAGCTACTGTGATGTATACCATACTGTGTGGTTACTATATGCATGCACCATGATATTACCATAATGTCTAGAATAGACGGTATTACCAAAGTATATGTACAGAAAACATGGTTTTGTCAAGTCACATTTATTTATATAGTGCTCTAGCAATACAGATTGTTTCGAAGCAGCTTGACACTAAAATATATACTAAACAGTATTAATGTTCATCTGTTGTGGAACATCTTCAACTTCAAAAGAGTCATTTTTCAGGTCAGTTTAGTTCAGTCACAGTTCATGCTTTAAAAACATGATATTACCATAGTACATCTCTGGAAAACATGGTATTAAAAACATGGTGCATGCACAAAAAACATGGCTATACCGTAGGACATCTCTGGAAAACATGGTTTTAAAAACATGGTGCATGCTTTAAAAACATGGCTTTACCATAGTACATCTCTGGAAAACATGGTGTTTAAAAAAGATGGTGCATGCTTTAAAAACATGGCTTTACTATAGTACATCTCTGGAAAACATGGTGTTTAAAAAAGATGGTGCATGCTTTAAAAACATGGCTTTGACATAGTACATCTCTGGAAAACATGGTATTAAAAACATGGTGCATGCACAAAAAACATGGCTTTACCATAGTACATGTCCATAAAACATGGTATTGTAATGGTATATGCCTCAGAGACATAGTATTATTATTATAGTAGAAGTCCAGAGAACTTGATATTGTCATGGTACGTGCCCCTAAAACATGGTATTACCAGTGGACATGCAATAAAACATTTGATTGCCATGGTACAGGCTTAAATTTAAAATGTATTGTCATGATATCATGATATCTCCAGAAAACATGACATTACTTTAGGGAATGTCCAGAAAACATTGTTGTGGGATGTGCTCCAAAAATATAGTTTTAACTTTTAAGGTGGAACGTGCCATAAAACATGGTACTACCATGGTACATGCTGTAAAAATATTTTGTTACCATAAGTAAAACATTGTATTACCATAGTACATGTCCAGTAAATTTGGTATTACTCTTGTCATGTTATATGCCACAAAACAGAAGTATTATCAATAAAAATGTAATAAAATATGGTATAATTGCCATGATGCATGCTTTTAAGTATATTATAAAACCATGTTATATATTATAATACCATCTCAAGAAAACATGGAATTTATCATAATGCATGTCCAAAAACCTGGTATTACCACAGTGCATGTCCAGGAAATATTATATTGTCATGGTATGTGTCCCAAAAAATATAGTATTACCAATGTACATGCCATAAACATGCTATTACCATGGTACATGCTTTAAAACATGACATTACCATGGTGCAGCTCCAGGAAACTTAGTATTATCATAATATTTTCAAAAACTTGGTGTTATCATATAGAAAATAAGAACTTACCAGGGTCCTAAAAATGCAATTGCTACGGTACATATCCAAACACATTCAACTTTTTTCTATCAATTCAGGGGTTTGAAGACAACATCAGGAAGAACAGAACTGTCATCAGCAACTGGATCAAGTACGCACAATGGGAGGAGAGCCTGAAGGAGGTCCAGAGGTGAGTTTCAGTTTCGTGTCTGATGACTGAATCCTAGACTGGAGGTGATTTCTTTAACTGTTTTTATTGTCTTCAGAGCTCGCTCTATCTACGAGCGTGCGCTCGACGTGGATCACCGCAACATCACGCTGTGGCTGAAGTATGCAGAGATGGAGATGAAAAACCGGCAGGTGAATCACGCTCGCAACATCTGGGACCGAGCCATCACCATCCTGCCCCGTGTCAATCAGTTCTGGTGAGCTTCCTTCTCATGATCATTAATGCATTCAGACATAGATACTCTGATTTATTTATTTTTCTTATTGTGACTCCTGCTTCATTCTTTTATTCCTATGTTTATGCACTAGGTACAAGTATACCTATATGGAGGAGATGCTGGGGAACATTGCTGGCTGCAGACAGGTGTTTGAGCGCTGGATGGAGTGGGAGCCGGAGGAGCAGGCCTGGCATTCATACATCAACTTTGAGCTGCGCTATAAGGAAGTGGACAAATCCCGCAGCATCTATGAGAAATATATCTTTTCATAAATAGTCTGTTTCACCAGCTTTATCCGGATACAATACACATACAGTACATGAGTACTACATAGCAAATCCCAACTGCCTTGTTTCATAGCACAATGAAACTATATTATTGCCCAACTTTTCATATAAAGTTAAATAAGTATGTCCAACTTCAGCTGCATACATACAGTATACTTCTGTGGAGTTATATGTATTATATGGCAAATATCAGCTGCTTGATGTTTTTGCTGTGGCATAATGCAACTATTATCTCCCAGCTTGAATTTGCTAAATGCACAAGGCATGGAGGTACTCTAAACATTAACATCATGAATTTCTGAAAAGCACTAAAGAAACAATTTTGACTTATAAAACATATATAAAAATACGTATTATACATATATTGTCATCTGAGTGAATGCTTGGCTGTTACATAAAAATGTACTGTTGTTATCCTTAATGTCAAAGTACTTGTGATGGTTCATCCTGAAGTGAAGAACTGGATCAAGTACGCTCACTTTGAAGAGAAGCATGGCTACATCGCTCGTGCGAGGAAAGTGTTCGAGAGAGCTGTGGAGTTTTATGGTGAGGAGCACATCAACGAGAACCTCTACGTGGCTTTTTCCAGATTTGAGGAGAAACAGAAAGAGGTATGAAGTCCTGTGTTAACGCCATCCAGTAAACACGTGACCCTTCTGATGTTTCCTGCTCAGACCTGACCGTTTGCTTTGTGTCTTTTAGTTTGAGAGAGTTCGCATCATCTATAAATACGCTTTGGACAGAGTCCCCAAGCAACAGGCCCAGGAGCTGTTTAAGAACTACACAGTGTTTGAGAAGAGATTTGGAGACAGGAGAGGAATCGAGGACGTAATCGTCAGCAAAAGGAGGTTTCAGTATGAAGAGGAAGTCAAGGTGACAATAAACCCTTCCTCAAAATTAATACTTAATCTTAGTTCTGATTTAAAAACAAACAAAAAAACAAATGACTTGCTTAGAAACCTTTTGGTCTTTGCTAAACCAGTTTATAGTTCTAGCCATATTCAAAACATCGGTTTCTTGCTTCATAACAACTCTGTTGCTTAATATCATCATTTCCCCCTCTATAGGCGAGCCCACACAATTATGATGCCTGGTTTGATTACCTGCGGCTGGTGGAGAGTGACACCGATGCAGACACGGTTAGAGAAGTGTACGAGAGAGCGATAGCCAACACACCCCCCATCCAAGAGAAGAGACACTGGAGACGCTACATCTACCTGTGGATTAACTACGCTCTCTACGAGGAGCTGGAGGTCAAGGTATGATCGACATCAGTGAGCTGAAGTATTCAGCATTCATTTGCATCTCTCAGTTAAGCTGTGGAATTACATCTGCATGTTTAGAGTCAGACCTTGGTGACATAAGTTTAGTCTGGTTTGTTTAGGACCCTGAGAGAACGAGGCAGGTGTACCAGGCATGTCTGGAGCTTATACCACACAAAAAGGTAAATCTGTCAGTCTTAATGGTGCTTAAAAACACTATTTACACAACCTTGTGTCGTTTTTGGTGAACCAGTCCTTAAAATTTTAATTCTGTGCACTTTTGGACAGTTTGCAATAGGGCTGTCACTAGGGGCGGATCTAGAAAAATATTGATGGGGTGGCGAGAAGGGGGCAGGCATTTTTGAGGGGTGGCAACATATGGCAGATGTATATTTACTACAAAAGGACACAGGCTATCATTTACAAACTTAATCTCATGCAATCAATGTCTTGCATTTGAAACAGTTATAACAAACATTACAAACATATAAGAAATAAGTGACCATACCCCATAAGCACCCCCACACTCACTAATGCATACAGTATGCATTGACATGTAATTAAGA
This sequence comes from Carassius auratus, assembly GCF_003368295.1. Taxonomy (NCBI): domain Eukaryota; kingdom Metazoa; phylum Chordata; class Actinopteri; order Cypriniformes; family Cyprinidae; genus Carassius; species Carassius auratus. The sequence continues at coordinate 257,814 of NW_020527887.1, forward strand.
ACATTATAAAAGGTTCAGTGTTATCAATATGTCAACTTATCATAAGAAACACAAGATTTTAACAGCCAATGACATTTCCAGCTGGGGAGACTCAACTGATTTTCTACTGTTCAGTGTTAATTACCATCTAACTCAACCAGTCAAGACAAAAGCTACATTTAGATTTAGATGTTATATGAATATGGTCTCTGAAGAATAGGTTTTATTAGCTGACAATAATAATAAATAAATAAACATTATAGGCACAAATACAAATGTACTTTTAGAAATTGTTTTTGAAAAATATGTTGCTTTTTTAAGTATATTTTACGAAGCAATTTCTTACATAATTTCTTTGAGTTAGACCAAACTTTTATTTTGGTTTCTGTGTTTTTTAATTAACTACTATTATTAGCTAATAGGAAGTATAGTATATCAAGTATGTTAATACTTGAAGTATAGCATACTCTACTGTGCAATAGTACTATATTTCTGTTTGAATTTCTTCAAGTTAAACCGGAATTTTATTTTGACAGGTTGTCGTAAAGACATTGCCGTTTCTGTCTGTCTGTGTATACGATACGAATGAATGATGATAGTTTAATCAAATGAAATGTTGAAATCATCTCATAGCACGCTGACTTGCACATGTGTAGCATACATCATGCGTCAATATAGTGGACAGCTGAAAACACCACGCGTGCTTCCGTGTGTGTGTGTGTGTGTGTGTGTGTGTGTGTGTGTGTGTGTAGTGGAGCACACATTCCCAGAGACGTGTATAACAACACCTTAAGGGTTCCCATAAGCAGGATTTATTGTTGTGCCCCGCTTCCTCAAATATGATGATGGAAAAAAAAAACTACTATAGGGGTGAAAAAAGAACTTTAATAAAATAAAAAACTAAATGAATAAATTGTATTATTTACAAATCACAATTGTAGCTCTCGACATTGACCTGTGGCTATAACTTTATTATGACTCTAATTTATTTTATAGTCTCAAGCATTCAGAAATCACGCAAAAGGAAACTAAGAAGTTTTACTATGATAAAACCATGGTTTATTTTTGTAATGGTTGTGATATGCACGTTTTTAGTTGAATAAATTATAAAGCCTGTGTCATCTATAGCAAAAAGGTGGCCAAAAATGAAAGATTAAGTGAATGTCTGAATTAAATGTTTGGTCAGTAGCCTAAACAAGGATTTGATTGTCCTTTAAGTGTAACAGCAGCAATTACAAGGCATTTGTAATAACATGTACATAAATTGTTTATTTTGTATTTGCCTACATTATGTATTTTAACAGTGTTATTATTAACCAATCATTATTGCCTCATTATTTTTTTACATAATGCATTTTAAGCCATTTTAAAGGCTATTGATGGCTTAGGTCTGTTTTTATAGCAACAACAGCAACAAAAAATATTACAGTATATTAATACTTTGTAAATTATTAGAGTTTGGGGTTCGCGAATCATTTGAGTCAGTTCGGGAGTTCAAAATCGGATTCGCGAATCATTTGAGTCAGTTTGGGGATTGCGAATCATTTGAATCAGTCCGGGAGTTCGTAGCGGGATCGCGAATCATTTGAGTCAGTTTGGGGATGATCGCAAACCATTTGAATCAGTCCGGGAGTTCGGAGCGGGTTCGCGAATCATTTCAGTCAGTTCGGGAGTTCAAAGCGGGTTCGCGAGTCATTTGAGTCAGTTTGGGGATCGCGAATCATTTGCATCAGTTCGGGAGTTCGGAGCGGGATCACGAATCATTTGAGTCAGTTATGAGGATCGCGAATCATTTGAGTCAGTTTGGGAGTTCGGAGCGGGATCGCGAATCATTTGAATCAGTTCGCGAGTTCGTAGCTGGTTCGCGAATCATTTGAGTCAGTTCGGAAGTTCAAAGCGGGTTCGTGAATCATTTGAGTCAGTTTGGGGATCGCAAATCATTTGAATCAGTTCGGGAGTTCGGAGCGGGATCACGAATCATGAAAGATTCGCGCTCGTAAATTTTCAAATTGGCCATAACCTTTAATTCGTTGCTGCCAACTGTGGTGGCTGCAGGGGTGGCAAGGCTTTCTTTTAGGGTGGCCCTTACTTTGAGGTTGCATGTTTTGATGTCCACATGTTTTTGAAATGACAGTGGCTGTAGGATTTCTTTCATAAAGATGTGGCCAAATAATAAAGAATAAGTGGACATCTGAATGAAATGTAAAAACAATCATCAGGATGTTGGCGCCCTCTGCAGGCATTTGATAATAATAAACACATAATGTACATAAGTTATGATTATATTGTTTTATTACATTGTATTTTAGCTGTTTTGTTCATTAAAACTATATTATTACTTGCTTTTGATATTTTATATGAACCGATTGTTATTGCCTCATTGCTATTATACATTGATTTTAAGTAATTTTAAAGACTTTGGTCTATTTTAATTACCACCAAAATATATCCAGTTTCTCCATTAATTGTCAGAATAATCTACCAATTACTCTATTACCAAAAAAAACATTAGTGACAGCCCTACTTTGCAACAATTTTAGCAGCTGAAAAATGTTGTGCTTGACACGTATTTTATCTGTGAAATCTTCTTAGGGTGTTTCATGATGATGTAACTACTGTTACTAAGTTGTTTTCTAACTATAGCCTGTATGCCTGTGTTTTATACCTAGTTTACATTTGCCAAGATTTGGCTCTTATATGCACAGTTTGAAATCCGACAAAAAAACCTCCCGAATGCTAGACGTGGCCTGGTAAGTGTTTCACTCTTAAACACACTTGTATACTTTGACTTCTGCTGTGTTTGGTTTCAGTAAGATCAACAAGGATGCATTAAATTGATTAAAAGTGACAGACATAACTTTTACAAAAGATTTATATTTCAAATAAATGCTGTTATTTTGAACTTCTATTTTTTTTAAATCCAGAAAAAAAAAATCAGTTCCCACAAAAATATATTTTCAAATCAAAATAATCAGAAATGTTTCTTAAGCAGCAAATCAGTATATTCGAATACTTCTGTAGATCATGTGACACTGAAGACTGGAGTAATGATGCTGAAAATACAGCTTTGATCACAGGAATAAATTACATTTTAAATATTTAATTCAAATGAAATCAGTTATTACACTTTTTTAAATAATTTTTTTACTGTATTTTTGAATACAGTAAATAAATGCAACCTTAAGAGCATAGGATATTTCTTTCATGTCTTTTAAAAAATGACCCCACACCTTTGAAAGGTAGTGTACGTCATACACACTGCAGAGTTTGACCTCTGACCTTTCTCCTGTCAGGGCACAGCTATTGGAAAGTGTCCCAAAAACAAACTGTTCAAAGGCTACATTGAGCTGGAGCTACAGCTGAGAGAGTTTGACCGCTGCAGGAAGCTCTACGAGAAGTATCTGGAGTTCAGTCCAGAAAACTGCACCACCTGGATCAAGTTTGCCGAGCTGGAGACCATCCTGGGAGACACCGAACGGGCCAGAGCCATATTTGAACTGGCCATTGGACAACCACGACTCGACATGCCAGAGGTCACTACTTAACATTTCTCTCTCTCTCTCTAGTTTTTTTTCCCCTCCATATTCTCATTATATCATACTTATATGTGCCATAAAAGCCTGATAAAGCCAAAAAAAACCTATTCCATGTGTTTACATCAGGTGCTGTGGAAGTCATATATTGATTTTGAGATCGAGCAAGAAGAGTACGACAACACACGAGGACTTTATAAGAGACTGTTACAGCGTACCCAACATGTCAAAGTAAGCCATCAAATTTACGCCAACACACCATGCTCATTCTAAATGATTATCTGATGCATTTGTTTCCGATCTGGTTGTATTGTAGGTCTGGATCAGCTTTGGCCAGTTTGAGCTGTCCATCGACAGTGACGACCGCATACAGCGATGCAGACAGATCTTTGAGGAAGCCAATAAGAGTATGCAAGGCTGTGAGGAGAAAGAGGAACGTCTGATGCTCCTGGAGTCCTGGAGAGACTTTGAGGACGAGTTCGGATCCTTAACCAACAAGGAGAGAGTCCAGAAACTCCTGCCGGAGAAGGTGAAGAAGAGGAGGAAGATCACAGCAGAGGACGGGGTGAGAGTTTATGCCTTCTTATGTCCGGTTCATGATGGTGTCATGAAAGTAGGGACAGTATGATTCATTTGTTCTCTTGATGCATCAATCTTGAGACATTAATTTTTTTAATGTTGATTGTTTCAGTAAAGAATCTATTTAAAAGGCTAAACACGGAATGAAATGTCATTTGTTAAAATATCATTCAATATTGTTAAATATTAAAACATTTAATTTATGGAGACATGGTGACACTCGTTTTCTTATTATATTGGCCTGCAGATGCATGCGCATTAATCTTAAAACATGAGTTTTTAAAATTAGAAATCTTTGTTATAGTCAAGAATTGATTTTAGAATTTGGTCAATTATCATTGAGTATTAAAAAAAAAAAAAGTATTTAATTACTTGCATGTGCAAATTATTGGATACTTTCTTAGTGTGTTTAATTCAATATTTATATTTATATATAATTCTATTCCATGTACTCTGTACATGCACTAGGGATGCAACAATACAGTTTAGCCCATGGTTCAATGGTTTTTTTTTTTAAACCAGTTTTTGGTTCCGTTCTGATGGCTTTTGTACATCAATGTTTTTTTTGCAAATTAAAATAAGATTAAAACAAATTTTCCTACCTAATCATTTACATAATCCTGTTAATGCACTTAAAAAAAGAATTATTTGAAATCAGAGTCTCATTGTGAATTGAATATTTTTCAGAAATCATTCCTGAATTGAAAACCTATGAATTGTTAATTAAGTCGACCCTAGGCATCCCTAACATATTGTCTTTTGTTTATCAGTCGGATGCAGGCTGGGAGGAATATTATGACTACATCTTCCCTGAGGACGCAGCCAACCAGCCCAACCTCAAACTGCTGGCCATGGCCAAGATGTGGAAGAAACAGCAGAAGCAGGAGGATGAGGATGAAGAAGAGCAGGAAGAAGAAGAAGAAGAAGAAGAACAGCAGGTTCCACAAGGAAAGGAAGCACAAGAGAATTCAGAACCAGATGAGCAGGGACCTGCGGCCCACAGAGAAGAGCCCGGAAAAGAGTATGACGATCGTGATGATGAGAGCAGCAGCAGTGACAGCGAGAGTGATGGTGAGGATGACAAAGACAAGACGGAAGAAACAAAAGCAGACACCGAAAAACTCTAAAACGGAACTTGACATGTTATGTGTCTCCATTTCTTTCTATCCATCTCTTTTCTTTTGTAACAAAATAAAGGTGTGAACCAAATGTGCCAGTCACTTACTGTTATTCAATATGGCGTCCTTCAAACCGATCATCGTTTAGATTGTAGTTGAAGAATCCAGTGGGAATCATATCGCAAACGTTTGAGGAGTTGTCATGTTATTTATGATGACTGAGCAAACAGGTCACTGATACAGTACGAATGCAGACGCATACCGTTTTTCCGGACTATAAGTCGCACTTTTTTTCATAGTTTGGCTGGTCCTGCGACTTATCAAAATTAATTTGACATGAACCAAGAGAAATGAACCAATAGAAAACATTACCGTCTCCAGCCTCGAGAGGGCGCTCTATGCTGCTCAGTTCTCCTGTAGTCTACACTGAAAACACAGAGCGCCCTCTTGTGGCTGTAGACGGTAATGTTTTCTCTTGTTCTTGGTTCTAAATAAATGCGACTTCTAGTCCAGTGCGACTTATATATGTTTTTTTTCCTCATCATGACGTATTTTTGGGCTGATGCGACTTATACTAAGGTGCGACTTATAGTCCGAAAAATACGGTAGTCTGTGTTAATGGAAATGATTTACTGAAGTTGTGCATGGACATATGCTATGACACAAGTTTATTATAATTATGTCATTATGGTGTTCCCTGCCTTATTTGGACCGCCTTTGCACTGTTACAGGAAAAACAACGAGACAGATGTTCAACCTGCACAAAAGCCTTTTATATTTTATTAAAAAAGACAAATACGCCAGGTGTTTGCATTAAACTTTGTTATTTAATGTAACTAGTCCATAAGATTTTGGTTTATTAACTCAGTAGAATTATAATTATTAACCCAATTCATTCAAAGCGGTGGCTCTCCGACATTGTGACCAAAAGAATCAAATGTCTGTTTTCCCAGTTGAAGGTTGCTTTCAGAGAGCCACATGTTAATGTTATTCAATATCTTCTGGCCGGACGGGGTGTGGAAGCGGGATTATAGATTTCTTCTCTGTGTCTCTGGATAAAGCTTTTCTCATATCTGTAAAAATGAAAGAATGGTAAAATAAGATTTGTACGTTTTCTGAAGAAATGTGAGCTTAGCTTGCAGAAGACTTTGCTGTTAATCAAGTCTTATTTTATTGTTTTTCAGGTAATAACCAAACCCAAAATTTTGGACAGTAGTGTAATAAGTGAACAACCCAAACCCACCATATGCATCTTCATCAGGTTCACCGTTACTGGCCGAGTAATACTCTATAACGGTTCGGTACACGCTGTAGCCGAGCTGTTTGTACATATTCACAGCAACTTGATTGGAAACTCGCACAAAGAGATCCACAAAGAATCCACCCTTCCTAAATAAAACCCAAACAAACAGCTCATTTAGAGTAAGGATGCACAGATACTGTGGCCAATACTTATATTTCTAGTAATGTTATGGCTGATAATATGATTTCAGATTATACAGTTCTGCCTGTTTTCATTTTTACATGCATTTATTTAACAGATAGGACATTTCAAATAAGGAATGCTACAACACAATGTAACTTGTACCTTTCTGAGATCTCCTCTAACATCTCCATGAGTTTGGCAGCCAGACCCAGTCGTCTGAACTCGGGGGCCACAGAGAGAGCGGTGACATGCCCGTGCCACTCCTCTCTAGCGACGGACCCCTCTGCCTTTCCCATGACTACAGGATGACCATTAACATACAGGTTATAAATACTCCTGTCAGACAGTTTTACACCAAATCCAAATGTTGCTAGTTACTGTTTTAATAAATGTTTCTAGTTGTGCTGTCAAAATTAAGACGTTTACACGTGCACTTAATTTTTACAGTTTAACATATTACAAATATTTAATGCACTTAAGCAGGGGTAGAGCTAGGGTCGGCCACCCAACTCACAACTGCCGCTTCTGTCTCTTTTTATTTTATTTTATATTTTTATTTTATTAATAATTTGTTCTGCCTCTGAAACCACTTTCCTTTTCAGATGACATCAATCCCTCTTATTATTCAGTTCAGTCCATCCCCTTTTTAAACATAAATGTACATAAATGTTCCCACAATGTAATCTTGTTTTGCACAGGAACATGTCAGATTTCTAATGTATAAATGTCTTTCTAGATTCTTCAGAAGAAAGTAAGTCATATAGGTTTGTAATGACATCAAAGTAAGTAAACAATGTCTTAATTTTGATCCTTTACATGCACTTTGAGCTACAAAGTGACAGAGATGAGAAAGAGACACGTTTGACTCACTGTAGCCCATCAGTTCACCGCCTGGAGCCTCTGCTACTATGAAATACTCCGGCCAATGAGCCAAATACTGAAGATAGAAAGGAATTCCATACTGGCCAATTAATTCAAGTTAAGTTTTTTAATAAATATATATAACAGTGCCAGACTGATTCATATTTGGTCATTTTGAGGTGTGTTTTAAAGGATACAGTTTCTGTCAAGGGGTCCAGATTACTGTGGGATAAAAATACACACGTTAATGTAAATATTATCACAATCTCATATATGATGAGCAGCATATAGAAACAAACCTGTTTTTTAATTCATATTACAGTGTTGTAACACACTATTGATAGAATGATTATTAACATTTATAGAGGTAAAACTACGATATCACTACATGTTTATCCAGATCATGTTCAACATGTGATTCAGAGTGGAAGAAAATCCCGAGTACAGTAAAATACTATGATACATGACAATACATAAATAAAACTCCTTACTTGTTCTTTATAATTTATATTGATGAATATCTGTATGTTGAATAGGATCTGAATGAACATCTAACATGCCTTGCACCGGTGAAGGTGGCTGATTGTTAATACTATCGTATTATTGTCAGACACATTCAATTCTAAAGTACTTTTTTCGTTATTATATATATTGTATTTCATTCTATAACTCACATATTGTTGAATTTAAACAGATCATCGCACGTGAAAGCTCTTAATGTTGTCATTCTCCCGTGTGCGCACTGCGCAGGGCGACGCTCTGACCTCTCACCTCTACGTCACACACGTGACGTTTCGTTGTATTTTTAAACAGCGGCATCTGTCGGCTCGATGGAGAAATACACCGGCGGATTTATTTATTTAATCCAATATGTTTAGGCGATCGAGCGGAGCATTTGAGTGGCTAAGGACTGAATCTAAAAATTTCACACACTGCTGATTTAATAAATAATACTTTTAATAATAATGTATTCACTAATATTTGTTTGAATTAAATTAAAATATGAAAATAATTAAAACCCTTTTATATTACATATAGATATTAAAATTTGTTTACAAAACAAAACAAAGGCTAATTGAAAATAAATAAATAAAAATAAATAAATTTTATTGTTTATGAAAACAGCACAAAACTGTATATTAATAGTTGAGTGCAGCAGTATTTTTAGACACCGTATACACAGCTTTCCCTGAATGTATTCTTCACATTTCATTACAGTTTCATTTATTTAAGACTCATTAATTGTTTTCTCTTTTCTTTGTTAGTTTTTCTCAAACATGTCTTTATAAAGGTCCCTTTCTTGTGCAGAGAATGGCCTTTCATTGTCTCAGGTGTGTAGGTGGAGTGATGTGGGATCAGGTGTTGGATGGCTTTTTAAAAGCATGTGTTAGTCTCAGTAGTTCAGTAACAGTAACAGTACATTCACTGGAGCGTCACACCTGCAAATGGAGTGGCTTCAAGTTTTCGGGGTCCTGGGATGTTTACTTCTCTGCAGTGGAACTCTAACCTCACCAAGGTAATAACAAGGTATAATTTGTACTTAAAATAAAAAATGCTTCAAGACTTTATAATTTATGACAGACTACTGTACAACGATTTAGGGTTGGTAAAATAAAATAAAAGAAGACACTTTTATTTGTTTGAAAATACAGCAAAAACTATTATATGGTGAAAATAGCTGTTTTCAATTTTAATACATTTGAACATTTTATTTAAATCTGTGAGTTAAAGCTGAATCCAGTCTTCGGTGTCACGTGATCCTTCAGAAATCATTCTAAAATACTGATTTGCTGTGCAAGAAGCATTTCTTATTATCAACAGTTGTGCTGCTTCATATTTTTTCAGGAGTCTTTGATGCATTTTTTAATGTGTCTCTATTATAATGCTATGAAAAATAAGACATTTTCTCATTTCAGCCCAGCACAGAATCCCTCCTATCTCATATCTGTCTCAGAAGTCCTGCACTGTGGCGTTCCGACCACTTTATCAGTCACCGTTCTGGCAGAGTATCCCATCAAAGTCACGGCTGAACTCATCCATGGACACAGCAGTGTGGCCCAAACAGAGAGCACTGTCCCAGCAGGTAAATCAACATTATTATTATTTTATTGCATTGCACTGAATAACCATCTGGCTCATCCCACATTTGTATATCTCCTATACATAAATGCAAAACATTTATTATGTTAGCTTGACCAAACCAGCATATAGGTTAGTTTTTTTTTTATCTTATTATTTTATTTATCAGTAGTGAACTCCAAATTTCTTTCTCTTAGTTTATCTAATGTTATGTTTCAGTACGGAACAATTAATCATTGAAAAGCTGATATATGTAGAAAATCAGTATTGAATTATTTCTTAAAATCTCCTTGCAGTTTCTGAAGTTCAGAAATTATTAAAATATATTAAAATGTGTTAATTTAGCCCGAGATGCAATGCAATGCAATTTCTTAAATCCTAAACAAATTATTTGTCTAACAGAGCATTTACATTCTAAATCACACTGTCTAACTGGAAAAGTGACCTTATTAAAATGACCTTGGAAATGTACATATGATTTTATATAATATACAACTCCACCTTGTTCTAACAAGTATTCATGTCTGCTCTGTATTCATTTTAAAGGCTCTACCAGACTGCTGGCTCTTCCGCCTGTGAGTATCAAGACTCTCATTTCCATGAATGTATTTCTAAATAAAATAAATGAACTGACTGAAAACCAGTAAAGTACAGAGTTGCAGAGTTTACTGTGTGTTGTTTCCCCTCCGCAGGTCTTTTCTGATGCCATGAGTTACGTGCATCCATATCAGCTGAATGTCAAGGGGTTTGTTGGAGCTAATCAAGTGTTTTCTAACTCCACCACAATGGTCTTCAGCTCCAAGTGCATGTCCATCTTTATCCAGACGGACAAGAACAACTACCAACCAGGGCAGACGGTGAAATTTCGGGTTGTATCGGTTACACCTGAAGGAAAGCCATCCAAGGGTCAGATCGATATCTTCATCAGGGTGGGTGTCTTGAGAGTTTGGCGTAAAACAGCTCAGCTGATCTAAATTTAGTGTAAGCCGCAGCTTCATGGGGCTTATTGCTTTTATAAAATGGTCACATGACACATATCTTAAATGCAAAATATGTGTATTAATAAGGGCTGTCAGTCGATTAAAATTTGTTATCTTAATTAAATGATTAAAGTTGATCACAAATTAAATTTGACTTAGAAGATCATTTAAAGCCATTATTGGGTTAAATGATAAAAATATCATGTAGATATTACAAAAAGTAGCTTTATAATTAAAAATGTTTTTTTTGATTCAGCACAAAATGTATTACACATAAGCATTTAGCTTTAACATAACTAAATATAATTTGAGAAACATTTCAGTATTTTTTGTTCATATATTGAAAGTAATTGGTAACCATTTTTCCAAATATCTTCTTTTCTGTTCCACAAAAGTAAGTCATACAAGTTTGAAATGACAGTAAGTGACTACGGAAAATTTGTTTTTGTGTGACCTATTCCTTAAATGTTATTTTATTATCTTAAATGTTGTTTATTTATAAATGAATGAATTAATATTTCTTTTAAAAATTATACTAAGCTAAAAAAAAAAGGTTTTTACATTAAACTATAACTGCCAGCAGGTGGCGGTAAATGTCTTTGTGAGTCAGTCATTGAGTCATTCATTCATTCAATTAGTTTCTGTTTCATTCAGGAATGACATAAATGCCTTTGAATCATTGTTCAACTGATTTGTTCAAAACGATTCATTCAGAAAAGAAACATCGGTGTGTTGATTGGAGACACACAGCAGTTCTGCTGTGGCTTTATAATATTTATAATATTTCCTTAATGAATAAATTTAATTAACGTTAAATTGACAGCCCTAGTAATATTTTTTTTTTTTAAATAAATAAATGATTATATGGCATCAGTCGGCTAGAAAAATAAATCCCTGACAGTAAAGCCAGTAGTAGCCTAACATGTAAATCAAAACAGATACTGGAACTGTTCTCATGTGCTGCTATTTATTTATTTATTTTTAACAATATATATTTCCTCACACATACATCTGCTTATCCCTAAGTAAACCTAATCTTTCAGTTTAAATCAGAGACAACATTAATATGTTCTCATACTCCTTGGCAGTCAAAAGTGACTGAACATCTTAAAACGGTTATTTTAGCACCACTGTGAGGAAATGAACAGATACATCAGCAGTGTCCTCATGAAATGGATGGACTGTTTTTTGTGTGTTTTAAATGTGAACAGGATCCCAAGGGGAATATGATTCGCCAGTGGCTGTCTGTCGATGGCTTTCTAGGGGTTGTTTCGAAAGAGCTGAACCTCTCTCAGAACCCGCCGCTCGGCCCGTGGAAAATTGTATCTGGAATCAATGTGAGTTGAGTGGAAAGTTGTCTTTTTTGAAGTTTTGGCCTATTTTGCAGAAACAATATTTTAGCAAACATGAAAATTACACATCAGACTGTTTAAACCCCCCTAAATACCCCCTAAACTATACAACTTTGACATGTAATTGATGCTCTTTACACAATTCCCACACTTCTTTTTTTGTATTTATGCAGGATGTTGTACAAGAGAGAGAGTTCACTGTGGACTACTATGGTGAGATTTCACATATGCCGCATATCTTTTATGATCTATGTTTTGTCAGGACAGCAGTCTTTAACATCATGTGTTTACAGCGCTGCCTAAATTCGAGGTGAACGTGGACGTCCCCTCCGTCCTGCATTATGAAGACACACTGTCCGGGACGGTCACAGCCAAGTGAGCCTGAACAGTAGTAAATAGAAAACTCAAAAGAAAAACAAAATTCATACTTTTTCCTCTGTTTTCAGATATTTTTATGGGAAGCCTGTCCGTGGGATGATGTCTGTCACATATTTCCACTTTTTCAATGGACTCAGTAAGCATTACCAACTCAAAGAAACAGTGAGTACAGTTTCAGGAGAATCATCTTGAAACTAACGATACACCATTACTACATTTCTCATTTAGACTGATACTGATAGATTTGTTTTCTCTCTTATTCTGCAAGTTATTATATAAATTACTATTTATTTTCATGTTTCTATAGCCTACAACTCAATTCTTTTCATAAAATCATGTCATAAAAGATTAATTCAGACAAACATAGATAATTAACAGTAAGTGCCCCCTGGTGTTGTATAGCTAACTAATGAACTGTGAACACTGCATAACGTTCCTGAGGTAAATGCATTGTTAAGTGTCATATTTTTCAGAAGCTGTTTTATTCGATGTCTTTCTTTTGGTTAAAAAGGCTGATTTAGTGACTGACTGGTACCTATGTGAAACCCCATGCATTGAATTTAAAGTCAACATTTTGTTAACCGTTAATCAGACTCATTATCTCTGGTGTAGATCGACGGTTCTGCTGCTATCACGTTTGATGTGCCGCACTCCAAACGGTTAGGTGACCACACATACTCATATTATGATGGATATGGGCCCAGTGAATACGTGGACATTAGTGTGAATGTCACAGATGTTACAGGTGCGTTCCATCCTGCCTGTACATGGCTATCAAACATTAATAACATTAATAAGCTGTTTTTATTTCTCTGTCTGTAGGGTTAACCTACAACAGCAGCGCACGGGTTTCTATTGTGATGAATAAATACACCCTGGAGTTTCTGCAGCATCCACAGATCATAAAGCCCTCCATGACCTTCACTGCTCAGGTAGAGACTGATTAACAGTACTTTTCAGTCCATACTTGGGGTAAACTGGGTGAATCATTAAGTCATGTTTCACCCTAAAAAACAAATACACAAAATAATATAATTTTATTATTTTCATTACAATCAAGCAAGATTGTGTGATGTGTCTATGTGTCATTGCTGTAATGCAGTTATATTTTACTTTATTACACAAAACTGCTGTAATTATCTTTTAGTAAAATCAGCTGCAATATTCAATATTTATGAATATTGTAAATTTACATAACATAGAATTACATTTTATTGACAGGAAACCCACTCAGAAAACCTTAGCTATTGGAGCAACACGCTAAAACCCCTCCAAGAACACTATGTGTGTGTGTGTGTATGTGTGTGTGTGTGTGTGTGTGTGTGTGTATGTGTGGATGTATGTGAGGCCAGCGAGTAGTGCTGTGCAGGTAAACCTCACTCCCCGATCTCAAGAGACGCGCTAGTGAGGACCCGGGAGAGAGGGGTTACATATGTATATATATATGTGTATTTATATATATTTTTTTTGTTATGGAAATAATGTCACTATGCAAAAATCTGAATGGTTCTAAGGAACAGGCCTTATTTAAATGAAGTAATGGGGTGAATTCTCTATTCTAAAAAAGAGAACAATAAAGTTGTATTTTCTTTTTTTTTATTGATTTGTTTTCATTATTTTATATACTGTATATGTTTAATTTTTGTGAAATATATGACCTAGACATGACCTATCATAACCAATGGATTCATCCTTCATTTAAAATTTTTTCCCCTGTATTTTTTCTTTTCTAAGCTGAAGTTAAGCACCTATGACAGCCGGCCACTGACAGCTGAAGAGCAGAGCAGAAGTGTGCAGCTGGAGGTGACCCAGAGCGAGTCCAGCCCCTGGACGTGGACGTGGAACAACAATGAATCCATGGCACCTCGCATGCTGAACAACACACCAACATTCACCTTCTCTTCCATTTCCGATATTCCAGTCGAAGATATGAATCTTCCTGTTACTGCTGATGGCGTGATGTCTTTCCAGATTCACCTCTCTGACAGCGTTGCCACACTCGATATACAGGTGTAAACACTTCATCCACACTTTCCACTGCCTTGATATCCAATATGCATAGTAGAAGCATGTCAACTGGGATGAAGCTTGGCACTTGACATCCCTTCCTCCTAACTTTGCTTTCAGGCTCGGTTTAAAGATGCAGTCCAGGGTCTTCAGCTCTACAGGAGTTATTCTTCACCAAGCAGTTCCTACATACAGCTTCACAGAGACAGTGAGCCTCAGGTACTCAGGCTGTTTGAATTTCATCTTATTTCACATTATTTTTGATTTCACTGACAGAGTGACTTTTGCAGGTTGGACAGCCGCTGTATTTGACTTTGGAGAACAATTTTAATCTGGCAGAATTTCACTACCTTGTAAGTATTTTGAATAAAGCGATACTTCATCCATTTTTAAGACAAAGATTTAACTATTGAGCCAATACTGATCAACCCTGTATGAGAAACCTCCATTTGTCAATCAACCAATCAATCAATCAATCAATCAATCAATCAATCAATCAATCAATCAATCAATCAATCAATCAGTCAGAATTTGGAAAGTTCAAACAACCATTTTGAAGTAGTAGGTAAGATTAGGGATGTAGAATAAGGTCAAGTAGAACAAGGCATTAATATGTTCTTAATTAGCACTAATACATGGCTAATATTCTAGTAATATGCATGCTAATAAGCAACTAATAGGTGTTACCTGTTCTAAAGTGTTACCAGTCCATTTAATGTCATTGTGAATAATGGGAACCTGCAAATGTATTATTTTACATAAGAATAAATATTAAAATTTAAATCTTAATAATATTTTAATTAGATATTGTTTAAATCAGACATTTAAAATGTGTTTGATTTAAAATAATGTGATTAAATCCAGTACAAAATTTAAATTGATTTTATTAAATGTGATTATTTGAACTTATGAGTGCTTTTTTGATCAGGTTAAGTAGAACGTATGGTTTAAAGTATAAGTCATTGGGACACTGTATTGATGCAGGTGATGTCCCGCGGTCGGGTGCTGGATGCTGGGACGGTACATTCCTCCTCCTTCAGTCTGAACACAGATCACTCTTGGACTCCAGAGGCTTGTGTGGTGGTGTACCACACGCTTCCAGACGGAGAGATCGTGAATGATGCGCTGCAAGTTACTTTCACACAAGTCCTGCAAAACACAGTAAGAGCTCATCAAATGATACTCACGTATATATATATATATATATATAATATATATATATATATATATATATATATATATATATATATATATATATGTATATATATATATGTTTGGAAATATAACATAAGATCAGGATGGAAATGTATAAATGTGATGTGATTTGATTTCTAAATTAATTGTATGTGATAATGCTGGTTAATCTTCCTGATGGATTTTCTCATTAATTATCCTGTTTTATTCTTAAATATGGCAATATTAAGACATTGAGCTAAAAACTATTCAAACTGATGACACCAATGCTGATAAAGAATGTTTGCTAAAAATAATAAATAAATAAATAAATGATGTAATAAAATAAATTTATATTTAAATTGACATTTTTTATTATATTTTAATTATACTTAATTAATTTGTTCATGCAAATGTACCATTTTTATATTATATTATTGAGTCATATTTCTGATATTTTGATGAAAATCAGCCATCTAAAAAATAAAATATTTATTTGGCATTACAGATTAACTGTTTTACTAATCTGTAAAATATTAAGGTTTTATTAAATTTATTATGTTTTGTTTCACTTTTATTTTTTATATTTCTTTATGAATAAAATGTTGACAACTTACTCAAGCTACTTACTCATGCATAAAAATAACATGGTACACGCATTAAACTGAGCTAACAACAGTTTAACAGTCTAATAGTCCTGCAGTGTTCTGGAATGTTCCAGAAAGCACTAGAATATTACAGAATGTTAGCAAAATATCTTTAAACTTAGTGCAAAATTTGTACAGAAACCTATCTGTACTAAACCAGAGTTTCATAATTAATGACTTACCTGACTTAAATATTTACCAAAATATTGATGCAATGTGAAAATAATAATCAGCACCACAGAATTACAGAAGAACCATAAAATAATTGAATCACATTAAAAGTGAAACAAATTTTTATTACAGTGTGTAGATTATATATATATATATTCTAATAATAATTGATCCTTGATCTCAATTGCAGGTATCTGTGAGCTGGAGTCAGGATCATGCCGAACCAGCAGATTCTGTCTCTCTCTCCGTGTCTGTATCTGAGGCCGGATCTCTGCTGGGAATTCTGGTGGTGGACAAAGCAGCATTAGACTCCAGCAAAGACAATGGCATCACAGAGAAGACGGTAACATGGTCTCATACAGATTCTAGATCGTGTCATCAACACCGAGCCTTTGTTTCCCGAGTTTCTCACCTGATTTCTTATCTTGTTCAGTGTGTGTTTTAAAGTGTGGGAAATCTTCTTTGAGATTTTCAGACGATTGTTTCACCCACACAAAGAGCACACGGTATCTTTAACTGGGCATCCTATGTAACCAAATGCCGACACCACGCCTGCGTTTCACTTTTAGACAAAAGAAAGAAACTGAGAGGAGCTCTGTTTGTCAGAACTAGGTGAACAAATTTCAACGCAGAATTTGTGATCGCCAAACAGCAGCTTGTTCTATTCACATGATGTCTGGCATCACAAAAACTGATCCGAACTAACCTAAGATCAGCAACATGAGCTTCTGTGTGTGTTTTTCAGGTGCTGGAAGAATTTCTGTCATATAGCAGAGAGATGAGCCATACGGATTACAGCAGCATGAAAATGGGAGATCCGTATTCCATATTCACGGTAGATCAGATACATGAGTGTCATCTGATGCTTGATTTTAATCTCAGGAACAGAACTCGTATCATTTGTTCACAAGGGTTTATGGTTATTGTTGTATTCTGCAGACGTGCGGCGTCACGGTTCTGACTGATGCCACGCTGAATCAGGAAATTGATCAGTTTATACCTGCATTCCGTAAGTCTCCTGCAACCAATCAGAACACTTTAGCAACCACCTAGCAACGCCCTGGCAACCAATTTAAACAGAGCAACAGGTTTTGCAGTCACATTTCCTTGAGACGAGGTGAACACCGTGCAATTTTTAACTAATAGATATTATCATACTCCTTTGCTTATTAATCACAGTACATTGACATAAAATTTAGAATGAAAAGATATGTTTAAATATGCAAATAAGCTATTATATAATTAAATATGCACTAATTTCCAGAACAGAATTCTGAACATTGACTAAAGCCAGTTTTAAATACCTTTTTGTTTCATTTTGCTGATTTAAAGGTGCTGTAGGGAACTTTTGTAAAAAAAAAAAAAAAATTTTGTACATATTTATTAAACCTGTCATTATGTCCTGACAGTAGAATATGAGACAGATAATCTGTGAAAAAATCAAGCTCCTCTGGCTCCTCCCAGTGTCCTATTGCCATTTGCAGAAAGTCATGCGCTCCCGGTAAAAAACAACCAATCAGAGCTGCGGTCCGTAACTTTGTTTGTGTTCAAAATGTAGAAAAATTTATATAATAAGCGAGTACACCATGAATCCATTTTCCAAACCGTGTTTTTAGCTTGTCCTGAATCACTAGGGTGCACCTATAATAAGTGTTTATATTCGGACTATTTTAGATTGCTTCGGGGGTACTGCGGCGGAGTAACCCAGTACCTTTGTGATTCTTCATAGACATAAACAGAGAGAAGTAGTTCCGGCTACAATGTTCTTCCGCAAGACGCAAGCAGTTCTGTTTATTAACCACTAGAGCGTCAAAAGTTCCCTACCGCAGCTTTAACAGGGTATTTTGAATATCTTTTTTATCACTCCATTAATCAGAAAATACTGTCAACAATATATTAAACCGAACAGTTTGATGAATGTAAGTGTTCCTGAATGATTTCTGGCTCAGTGCTGGAGAAAATCTGAGGAAACAGCCTTTCAAGATATGCATTATAACTGAATCAGCATTGATAATAATCAGAAATATTTCTTAAGAAGCAAATCAGTATATTAGACTGATTTCTGAAGATCATGTGACACTGAAGACTGGAGTAATGATGCTGAAAATACAGCTTTGATCAAAATATGTTGATTAAAATATGTTGAAACTGAAAACAGTAATTTTAACTTGTAATGATATTTCACAATATTGCTGTTTTACCATCTTATTTTTGATAAAAACAATAAAGCATAAGAGACATCTTTACTATATTCTTCATAATATATATTGAGTATTCCTACAATGTCTGTAAGCTATTGACACAGTAGGAATAAATAAATAAACACTAAAATATGTAGTTCTGAAAATAAGAAATGTAATGCAAAATTTACCAGTACATGAAAAAACAATGGTTTTGCCTTTAATGTCTTGCATTTCATAATCCTTCTCTCATCAAAGCTCATATATTCCACAGCAGGGACGGAAGACTATCTGAATCAGCTGAACAGCGAGGCTCTTCAGGAACCAAGAAAGCGAAAAGATTTTCCTGAAACCTGGATCTGGCTGGATGCTAATGTGAGGTACGAGGAGAACTTGCCGACTTTAAGTAGGAAATAACAAGAATTCATAAATGAGATCTCTTTAATATCCAAGTTGTTTCTCCTAGACAACAATGAGCCAAACAACTTTGTTTTAGTCTCCTACTGATTTTTTTCCCCTGAGACCCCAGTAACTTCACATACATCTCCTCTAGAGTTTCACAAGAGATCTCAACAAATATATGCCATTAGTCTTAAACCAACAGTCAGAGATCTCAGTTTTATTTGACTTTAATGCTTAAGTTATTCATTACTGTTCAAAAGTTCTATTTTTTACCCATTGTTTTTTAAAGATAAGACATACTTATATGCTGATTTGCTGCTCAAGAAACATTTCTGACTATTATCAATATTGAAAACAGTTGTGCTGATTCATATTTTTATGTAAGCCACGATACATTTTTCCCAGAACACTTTGATGAGTAGAAAGTTAAAAAAGAACAGCATTTATTTTAAATACATTTTTGAAGTATTAGAAATATCTTTACTGTCACATTTGATCAATGGAATGCATCCTTGCTTAATCAAAGTATTGTCTTCTGCTTCTCAACACCCCCCACCCTCCCTAAGAATTATCTGAGCTTCTATCTACATTAATTTAATGTCAGCAATTTACTAAATTGTGTCTGTTTTTATTTCTTACATTGCAGTAATTCTGTCTCGGATTCCTTCCAGTTCACTGTGCCGGACAGCTTGACCTCTTGGGTGGCCTTTGCCATCGTGATGTCAGAGAATCTGGGTTTGGGCATCAGCGCTCCTGCAGAGGTGATTTACCATGTACAGTTTACTCATCACTGAATATTAATAGAGATACTGATTATTAAAAGAGAGTTTCTTTCCCAGCTGACTGTGTTCCGAGATTTCTTTGTGTTACTGAATCTCCCGGCATTCCTGATCCGTGGAGAACTGCTATTGCTGGAAGTCAATTTATTCAACTATATGGATGTAGATTTGGAGGTTAGTTTCTGAACTTTGATTAACTGATACAGGAAAACACATTTATTAGTGTTTGTTAAAGTAATAGTTCACCCTAAAATGAAACCTTGCTGAAAATGTACTCACCCTAGGGCCATCCAAGATAAAGATAAGTTTGTTTCTTCATAGAAACAGATTTTGATAAAGGTAGCATTGCAATACTCACTCACCGGTGGATGCTCTGCAGTGAATGGGTGCCGTCAGACTCAGAACGAGAGTCCAACCAGCCGATAAAAACATCCACAAGTCTTCCACACCACTCCAGTTCATCAGTTAACATCTTGTTAAAAGCTGCATAATTGTACGAAAAAAAAATACTATAATCTATAATCAATAATAACGCTTCCTCCAGTAAAGAAGTCCATCCCTTATTGTTCTCTCACATCAAAATCCACCTACATATTTGTTTAGAAGTGTTTTGGCATGTAAACAGTACTAGATCTGTGCACATTTCTCTTCTAATTCAGACAAGACAACATATTTAATTAGAGAAAGCAACATTAAAAGTAGAGCACTTTTTAACCAGAACAGTTTGACATTAAAATTTTTTTTAAAGTTTATGTGTTTCGTATAAAAACTCAGCTTTTCACTTCACATGATGAACTGGAGTCTGGATTATTGTGATGTTTTTATCAGCTGTTTGGACTCTCGTTCTGATGGCACCCATTCACTGCAGAGCATCCATTGGCGAGCAAAGGATATGATGCTACATTTCTCCAAATCTGTTCCAAAAAGAAACAAAATCTTCTGCATCTTGGATGGCCTGAGGTTGAGTACATTATTCATTTTTGGGTGAATCATTACTACTGCTGAAACTGTTAAACTTTGTGTTAGTTATTTGAACAAAGCACCGGTGTTCTGTCGATTTGTCCTACCTCCCACTAAAACAGTGGGTAGTAATTCGACAACGAAAAATACTACTGTAAAGTTATGGTTTATTAACATCTACACCTACCACAACCCTAAACCTACCCTTACATTACAAATACAGTAATTATGTGTTATATTCGTGGTTGTAGCTAGAAGGCATACAGCTATAGGAAACCAACAATAAATATTGTTTTCTACCTATTAGATTGCGTTTTTATTAAAGTCTACACCTACCCCAACCCCCTTACCCGTACATTAATGCAGATCAGTGCTTTAAGTGGCCCAAAAGAGGTGCCGGTACTGTATTATAGCCTTTTTTTTTTTTTTTTTTTTTTGATGACTCCCCTTATTCCCTGAGGTAACAACAACTATATTGAAGGGGTTTTATATACAGCAGTCAACAGGCCACCTTAATAATAAACCCTCTTATTAGTTTGTGGATTTTCTTGAGCTATAGAGAAATACTGAACATAAATAAAATGTGCAAAAGGATTTTGAAAAAATACCCTTAGAAAGAGCTACTGCATTCAAACTTCCAAACTGACTCAAATGATTCGCGATCCCCAAACTGACTCAAATGATTCGCGAATCCGCTCTGAACTCCCGAACTGACTCAAATGATTCGTGATCCCACTCCAAACTCCCGAACTGATTCAAATAATTTGCGATCCCCAAACTGACTCAAATGATTCGCAAACCCGCTTTGAACTTCCGAACTGACTCAAATGATTCGCGAACCCGCTACGAACTCCCGAACTGATTCAAATGATTCGCGTTTCCCAAACTAACTCAAATGATTCGCGAATCCGCTTTGAACTCCTGAACTGACTCAAATTATTCGCAAACCCGCTACGAACTCCCGAACTGAATCAAATGATTCGCGAACCCGCTTTGAACTTCCGAACTGACTCAAATGATTCGCAAACCCGCTACGAACCCCCGAACTGATTCAAATGATTTGCAATCCCGCTCCGAACTCCCGAAATGATTCAATTGATTTGCAACCTGCTCCGAACTAGGAAGAATTAGGAAGCGTTCATTGTGAAGGGGGCTCTGAAAAGCGGCAGCGCAGGCAAAGGATTAAAACCTCTATTAAAGCAGATGTCCAAATGAACGTACCGGTACGCTAAAAGCACGTTCTGGGCGCACGGAGAGGTGGCGGTACGCTCAAGAGCTATTGCGTACTGGCCCACTTAAAGCACTGATGCAGATACATTAAATATAGTTGTTTAGAATGAGAAAAAGGACACGATATTGATGTGCGCATGCTAAGTAACCCGGGTAGGAAAATCTGACGGATAGGAAAAAATTTCAGGACACCAGCTCACAGCATTAAACCCTGGAAATACAAATAAACAAAAGCAAACTGTTCTGTGAATTTAATTTGAAGTTGATTTGTGAATTGGAGTCAGCTACATTACAATTGACCTGAAGCTCTCTTCTTGTCTTTACCCATCACAGGTGATGGTGGTGGTTGCAGAAAGTTCGATGTTTGAGTTTGTGTCACCAGACAATGGAGGATTTTCTTTGGACAACGTGAGGAAAGCCTCAGTGTTGAGTAACAACATCACAACACTTCTGTTCCCCATCAGAGCCACAGCGCTGGGAGAGATTCCCATCTCCGTCAAAGCCACGTCCATCTACTCTTCAGACTGGGTCTACAAGACGGTTCTTGTCAAGGTGATTCATTTCAGTGTAATATATCACCCCAAATTTAAAAGAAAACCTTTGGCCTATTTTGCATAATGGAAATCCATTTTGTTTTGAGATTAGTATTTTTTTTTTTTATTCATGCATTTATTTATGTATTTTGACATTATTATTACATTTTCAACTCAAGCAAATTATCAAACTCAATGTAAATAATCAACTCAAATTAAACGACTGCAATGCATATGGACATTTGTAGCCTTTTCCTCATTTTTTATAATTCTATATTTCTTACATTAATGGAAAATCAGTTTTTTATTTAAATAAATTCAAGATTTTTATTTAAGAAGAATTATTTATTAACTTATTAATTAAATAATTATTTATTTTAACATTTTGACAGTTTTCATGGCATTTTTTGCCATATATATATATATATATATATGTGTGTGTGTGTGTGTGTGTGTGTGTGTGTGTGTATGTATGTATGTATGTATATTCATGACAATGCATCTGGATATTTTAGCTTTTTTCCCCTCATTCTTCATGATTCTATTTATTACAGCAAACCAAATCTGTAATCCATTTTTGTTTTAAACAAATTAAACCGACTCCAACAATGTGCAGTGTACAACATGTGCAACAGCTTGGAAAGTGAAAAATCCTGCTAAACATTTGTTGTTATTTTTGTTGGATGTTGATGGTGTTGAATGATTTTTCTCTAGCCAGAGGGACTGGAGCAGTCGTTCACTCAAACCTTGTTTCTGGAGTTTCAACTGAAGCAGAAAACGCTGTCCAGGACAATGTCGTTTAGTTTTCCTCCAAATGTGGTTCCTGGCAGTCAAAGGGCCAGTGTGTCTGCTGTGGGTGGGTGTCCTCCCTCTGTATTTCTATTGTAAGAGGACTTCATCAGTCTGACTGAAAACATCTATCCTCTATATCTGTCTGTGTTGAAGGTGACATTCTGGGCCCGTCCATTAACAATCTAGACTCTCTCATTGAGATGCCTTATGGTTGTGGTGAGCAGAACATGATCCATTTTGCTCCGAATATTTATGTTCTCCAGTACATGAGAAGCACGAAGCAGAGCGATGAACAGACTAGAAACAAAGCTATGAGCTACATGATGGATGGTGAGCGTGTGGAGTCTTATAGTGCTATAGCACAAGAAGTAAATGTCCCCAAGTTGTCATATAATATATCATATGTTTGGTTGCAGCTTATGAACGTGAGCTTTCTTACCAAAGGGTTGATGGCTCCTTCAGTGCTTTTGGAGACAGTGATGATTCTGGCAGCACATGGTAAACACAAATAAACACATTCCAGCATAAATTCTGATTTGGAGTAAAACTAGCATTTACCATATTTAATATTGGTGGTGTGTTTTATGATCTTCAGGCTGTCAGCGTTCGTGCTCAGGTGTTTCCTCCAGGCTCAGGACTTCATTTCCATTGAGCCGATGGTGATGAATAGGACAGCATATTGGCTGCTGGTTCATCAGAACCCTGACGGTTCGTTCAACGAGCCGGGTCGGGTCATCCACACAGAGCTCCAGGGAGGACAGGATGGGCCGGTGTCTCTCACAGCGTATGTCCTCATAGCGCTTCTGGAGGACGCTGAATACAGGGTGACTTAGACTGAATGATTGAATGGTAGATGGATTGATCGATCGAACGTAGAAAGGATGGATGGATTAATTGAAGACTATCTGTTTGTGTCTGTGGTAGAATGCATATGAAGGCAGCATCTCTTCTGGCGTGAGTTATCTGACGTCTCGACTGGCTCAGGGAATCTCCAGTAACTACAGTCTGTCTGTAGTCACCTATGCTCTGTCTCTGGCCAACAGCACCGCTGCTCCATCTGCCCTCACCGAGCTGTTGAACAGAGCACTAGTTGTTGGTAAATATCCTCTGGACAGCACGCCACAGATGTGAAACATGTGAAACACACACACGAAGCTGTAAAATAACCTGCAACTTTCCTTTAAACCCACACAGTGTGGCGAGCAGCTGTAGTGTTATGGACGAGCGTCGTACCTGGCACAGTAAATGTGTTTATAATAGTTGGGTGGTGATGTTGTACCTGGGTCTTTCAGATGGAGTGCCAACCTGGAGATCTCCAGCCAATGTCCTGTATGGTTCCTGGCAGCCAAGTTCATCAGATATTGAGATGTCGGCTTACGTACTGCTCGCCATGCACAGACTCCAGCTAATGGATGAAGGATTCACTCTGGTGAAGTGGCTCAGTAAGCAAAGAAACCATCTAGGGGGATACGGATCCACTCAGGTACATATCAAACAGACAATCATCTCACGAGAGAGACTATAGAAACAGTTTAAACGGGACAGAATGGCTGACTAAAAGGCACTTAAAGGCATTCAGGCTCCTGAAACGAATGTCACCATTTAAAACACTGGCTTAATAGTTACACAAATATGAAGCATTGATAATAATCAGAAATATTTCTAGAGCAGCAAATCATCATATTAGACTGATTTCTGAAGATCATGTGACACTGAAGACTGGAGCAATGATGCTGAAAATACAGCTTTATATCACATAAATAAATACATTTTTTAATGATATTCAAATAGAAAAAAATGTTTTTTGAACTGTAATAGTATTTCACAATATTACAGGAATATTACAGGTTCAGTAGAAGTTACGCTCCATCTATATCATTTGTATCATAATGTTGATTATCCCCAGAAATAATCTTGACTAATTCCACATTTTATTTTGTTAATTTCTCTTAAAAAAAAAAAAAGGAAAGGAAAGAAAAAAAAAAAGGCAAAACAGCCAGGCACTTACAATGGAAGTGAATGGGGTCAATGTTTAGAGGATTTAAAAGCAGAAATATGAAGTGGATAATTTCATAAAAACACTTACTTCTTCTTAAAATGCATCTATTATTTGGGCTGTAAAGTGATTTAAATCATAACTTCATAATTGTAAACATTGTTAACACACATTGTTTACATATTATGGTTTTATTATTGAAACAATATTATACGTATATGGATTGGGCCATTTACTTTCCTTGTAACAAAGCTGTAACAAAGCTTCTTATTCTTTTTTTTTTTTTTTTTAAAGAAAAGAAGGATCAAACACACGAACAAAAAAGCTAATCAAATTACACCACAAATGAACCTGTGAAATTCCTTCAACCACAGGATCCTTGCAGTCAGCAGGGTTTAACACTGACTAGTTTCCACTGTTGATGATTACACACATCTATTCCATTGATTCAGGGGGTGAATTAATTGGCAGGCAAATTTTTCAGTTGGAAATCGAGCTGTGCCATTGAGGCGAGACAAGAAAATGTACTTTTATCTATTTTACTATTATCCTGGAGATTTGGCTCAGGACCAAGGCCTGCGATCAGTCACGAACACTTACCTCAATGATAACTAGCAGTTTCCAGGACGTGAGCTTTGATAAAGCTCTACTCTCATGTTGAAGCCCCTCGCTTTGACACAACAAACGAGTCCTGGCGGAGTGTGGAAAGATTAAAGGATCTGTGCCTCTGCTCCGCACATGTGCAGTGTTGTTTTCCAGGCGGCGGGTGATTGAATTGAGAGTGTTTCTGTGACACAGATGCACAGACACCTGTCACTGACGTAGAGATTAGAACATCTGCCAAAAATGATACATGCTTTTCCCATTTTTTTTTTTTGAATGCCCTTAAAGCTTTATTAAAAATATCTTTGCTCAGTTTGTTTGTCTTTATCATCAGGATACAGTGATGGCGTTGCATGCGCTGTCGATCTACACCACCTTCAGCAGCGCAGAGTCCATAGATCTCAGCATCACTGTGAACCGTGCCTCCGGTGCTGCCGCCACATTCAACATAGACAGAGACAATTACCTGCTCCAACAGAGCCAAGACCTGCCCGTATGTATATAATACACTGCTCTAGAGACACACTTCTGTTCAAAAGATTGGGGTCAGCAGGGTTTTTTTTTTTTTTTTTTAAAGAAACGAATGCTAGAGTAAAGACAATGCTACAAAATACTTACAAATCAAATAAATGCTGTTCTTTTGAACTTTCTATTCGTCAACGAAGCCTGAAAAATGCATCACCATTTCCACCAAAAGTATTAAGCAGAACTGCTTTCAACATTGATAATAATAAGAAATGATTCTTGATGCTGAAAATACAGCTTTGCATCACAAAAATACATTACATTTTAAAATATATGAATATAATATAATCTATATATTATTATAATGTAATTTTACAGTTTTTACTGTACTTTCGATCAAATAAATGCATTAAGATGAACAATCTTAATGAACAATCTTATTGTAAAATCACAAATGTGAAGCATATATTTTTTATAAACACATTAATTCTTCAGTTAAAACCTCTATTATTTGAGCTGTAAAGCTGTTTAAATCGTTTTAAGGGCTGTCATGGTAATTTTTAAGTAGTCAAATTTCACAAAGAAAAGTTTAGTTTTTGCACAATAAAATCATATGAACACGCACAGTGTTTACATCATGTGGTTTTATTATTGAATCAGTGAAAATTCTGCTTTGCCATGACAGGAATATATTGTACTTTAAAATATATTACAATTGAAAACAGTTATTTTCAGTTGTAACAATATTTCACAGTGTACTGTATGTGTCTTTACTGTATCTTTGATCAAATAAATGCTTTTGTGAGCATAAAATACTTTATTCAAAATTGTATTCCCCATATTTCTAAACAACAGTGTGTAACTCCTAACATGAAGCATTAAACAGCATATGTGTGGTTTCTTATCAAAGTTCTGACTGCAGTTAACTGTTTGTGAAGCTCTAGTAATGTGTGAAGATCTGCTAAGTGACACAGGCTTACTGTATGTTGGGTTTGTCTCTACAGATTGAAGCAGTAAAGGAGGTTGATATTGAGGTGGTGGCTGAGGGTAAAGGTTTTGCTCTTTTTCAGGTACGTCTAAACTCCCTCCTTGAGAATTTGTCCTGAAATAAATTAGTTTGTACTGCTGCAAAAAATATTGAAGTTAAAAAAAGCTGCTATTTGCTGGTTGACCATCTTAACACATTAGACCAAGCTAACATCTCCATTGCAAACCTGTCAGTTAGCAAGGTATTACCAATGAAAGCAGGTTATGAAGGTGCAACAGATGCGAATAACAACTGAAATCCCCATAAAGATAAAAAGAGATACTTTCTCAGTCCAATGTGTAATTAAACCTTTGATTGCTCGCCATGAAGCACATAAACCGGCCCAGGTGGTTTTCCTCATTAGAAGAAACAGCATCCAGATCTCTGTTCAGCAGAAGAGTCAGAAAAGCAGAGATGATCTCATTTCAAGTTGTGATTGCTAATTTGGTTATGAAATGAGGACAAAAATCCCAAAGACTTATTAGAGTAATATTGATTATCTCTTACTGTTTCAGCTTAGTGTGTTCTACAATGTGATGAACCTGAGAACATCGCTCAGACGGCGTGACATTCACACGGACGAGGCCTTTTATTTGTATATAGATGTAATGGATGATCGGCAGTTCAGTGTAAACCTTAACATATGTTTCAGGTGAGAGGCTGAGTTAAATGATTTCATCAGCACCAAAATATGTGATTAAAAAGTTTACAAAATAATAGGGCTGCTGGATTATGGTTAATTAATAAACTAATACAAATAAAAATCACATTAAACATATAATAATATAAATTAGAAAAATATATAAAATAAAATATATCAACAATACGTTGTTTAATATCTTATTTTCAAATCCAAAATGGTAATAATGAAAAAATATAAATATATTTGTACTATATAACAAAATATCAAAACAAATGGCATTTATTTCGAATAAAATATAGCAAGTGCACAATTCAATATAAAAAAAAAAATCACAAAATGAATTATGAAACAGAAAACATATTCTTAAAAAAAAAAAAAGACAAAAAGTCTTTGACAGTTTCTTTTTTGCAAACGTTGTGGATGTTTATTGTTATTTATATAATAAAGGATATCCATGTAAATTTGAGAAATAACTTCATTCATTCATGAAAAATGGATACATGAAAAATAATTGGCTCTAAAAAATTTCAGTTTTGTGAAAAGCTCAATCATTGTTGGTTTGCAGATTACACTAGGCTTGATGTTTTGTTTCTATTTTTATTTTCATTTATTTTTATTTAGTTAAAAAGAACATGGTACATTAATAAACATTCACATAATGTACTTGAGTTAGCCAGAAGGCTAATTTTCATCAGCAGTCCATTTTGCGTGAAATTATTGGAGAGAATAACAAAAAAGTACAATACAGAAAGCATATAATAACAATAGTAATAAAAAAAATATATAATAAATAATATACAGTAGTCTCATTATGGATACTAAAATGTAAAATCAGTGTCCACGTTGTTGATTATCAAGAAACCAATTCCTAAAAATATGCATGTTCTACAGTATATCTGGCCAATAATACATTACATTTTGGATAACTGATGCAAATCATGAAATACAAACATTTTTAAGTGTCCAAATACTTTTTGGGGTCACTGTGAGCAATCACTTTTCTTTAGAAATCTGTTTGAAAGCAGTATTTTTGCTGTTTTTTTTAAGGCTGAGGGAGAACCAGGGCCTGAGACAGACGGGGATGGCCATACTGGACGTGGGTTTACTCTCGGGGTTCAGTTTGGCCCAGAACGGTGTCCAGCTAAATGATATAGTCAGACGAGTAGAGACACCGTCAGGACGAGTTATACTTTATTTAGACACAGTGAGTTCCTCTTAGCTCTTACAGTATTTAATCAGTATTACAGTATTGTGTGCTAAGTCTGTTTTTGTGCTGATGATGGATTATTTGGTTCATTGTTTTTGTGTTCATTCTGTGTGTCTCATTGTCTTTCCTCTCATCACAGGTGACCACAGAGGAAATCTGCAGTAAAATATCCACCATCCGGGAATTTAAGGTGACCAGTGTCCAAGATGCTGTGGTCATGATCTACGATTACTATGAGCCCCGTAAGACTCTTTAAATAATAGCTACAGATTCTCTAATGCATTTTCAGGTTCCATGTGTTCCAAGCTCCTTGTTTCTTTCCCTTATCTTCTGCAGGACGGAGGACAGTCCGGTCCTACACATCTGAGATGAGACGGGACATGTCTGTGTGTTCACTATGTCGGCCGGATTGCACTCAGTGTGAGGATCAAGACATCTGGATGACTGACCGGACGATGTCTGTTAACCAACATCCACTTCTGGCTCTAAGTTTGACCACAGCTCTTATCATCCTCCTGTCAATCTACAACTAGTGTTTTTTTTCCCTACATCAAAACCATTGTAATCAGTTACACAATAACACAAGCAAAATATATGTGTAAATTGTTTAAAAAATGGTTCTGTAAATTCTGTGTAAATTTTATGTATGAAAATTGGTGCATTTAGTTCAGTGCAACAATTAATGATGCCATTTCATTCATGACAGTTCAATTAAAAATAAATGATTAAATCAAAATTATTATTAAATTATTGATTAATATCACAATTATTTTAATTAATTAATTAATGATTGAATAAAATATTCTTTTATTTTTAGAGTTTTTTTTAATTTTTTTTATTAATATAGTAAATGAGGGTCAGGATCAAAACTGATAAATGAACTTTTTAAATGTGAACACTGTGATTCTGCATTCCGTCAACATTATAATAATCCGCTGCATAAAGCTGTTATCTACCGCAATTACACATTTTCTAGTAGTAAACATGTTTGTGTCTTTTTGGATCTCATAAGCAGCAACTTTTGTTTGTTTTTTTGATACTTATGTTTAACATTATTTGTTTTTCAGACATTCCCCTTTAAAAACGATAAGTATAAGCTGTATGCAAGGTGATTTTTGATCATTGAAAATTGGTCAAATTTAAGAGTTTGCACATGGAGCCACATTGTCTCTGGCACTGAACCATATAGGGCCTTAAAAATTAAGATTAAAAATAAATCCAGAATTTACAAGATTATCATTGATTTGTTTTGAGTAACAGATATGCAATTTGGAAAAATAATATTTTGGGTACTTTTGTTCTTATGATAGTGTTTTGATAGAGGGAAACAAGATTCTACTTCAACATTATTTGTTTTTCAGACATTCTTTAATTACATGGTTTAATTTCATCGCAATCATATTGTTCATAATCCATCCAAGCGTCATTATCTGAATAAATGTATATCCATTTAGTAAGAAATTGTAACTGATTTGCCATATAGTACATTAAAAAGTTTGGATTGTCTAAGCCCCCTGTAATTTTTTTTTTTAATTAATTTAATTTTTTTTTTTTGCAAAATAGACTATTTCTAACTTTCAGATATAACTGAGTTCAGTAATTGGAACCATTTAGAAGAATCCTGAAATGGAATCATTCAGTGCTTTAAGTGGCCCAAAAGAGGTGCCGGTACTCTGTTATAGGCAATCAGGGGCGGATTTAGACATTTTGGGGCCCAAGGCAAACACAGACATGGGGCCCTCTACATCTATTGTTTAAATAGAAATAAAAAAAAGAAGAAAAATAAAAAGGATAAATTCTATCCTTGCTCTGAACTGGGCCTCTCTGCACTATTAAGCAGCGTTCTTTGTCAGTGAGATGTTTTGGCCAGAGTGCTTGGTCATCTTCAAGTTCAAGTGTAACACATTGGTCAGAATAGCCGTGTTTCCACTACCAAGCTAGGACCGGGCGTGCTAGTGCGTGCCAGGGCCAGTTGCGTTTCCACTGTCACTTCCGGGGCTTGATCGTGCCTCGGGGCTTCCTCGGGGCCAACGGCCAGGGTTTTTTGGCCCGACGAAAACCTTGAGCCAAAGCGGGCCAGCTGGGGCTAGAGGAGGGGTTGTGAACAAAGGCGGAGTTTCTCCGTGTCTAGAGAGCGTCAGCGTGGATCATTTCAGAAAGATAACAGCTTTAACAGCAGCATTAACGACGTTTTAAAATAAGTTGAGCTCAAAACTCACTCTTAGTTCGCAGCAAGTGTTTGCTTGATCCGATGTGGATTATAATCACTAAACAAGGCAGAAATATTTATAAGCGATGTAAAAGACTATGCTCGATAAACATTAACGTTACACAGTAAACATGTTAAATATGACCGCTTGGAGAAATCAGACGTCAGCTTCTTATTCACAATTGTGTATTTATTAAGTAACATTTTATCTGTCGTCTCGTTTCAAGAGTTTAGCTCCACGTTGCATATCATCAAAATATAATAACGATTTTTGTTTGGGAGCTTTTATAAAAATAGAGAGTCTGCGCCGAGGATCATTTAAGAAAGATAACAGCTTTAACACCAGCATTAAACACTTTTTTTTTTTAAATAAGTTGAGCTCAAAACTCTCTTTCAGTCAGCAGCGAGTGTTTGAAATAACTTGATCCAATGTGGACCATACAAGGCATAAATATTTACAAGCGATGAAAAAGATATGCACGCTAAACATATTACCATAGTAAACATGGTAAAATATGACCGCTTGAAGAAATCAGACGTCAGCTTCTTATTCTCTATCACAATCGTGTATTAAGTAACTTATATTATCTTTCACAAGCCTCGTCTCGAGAGTTTATCTCACGTTGCCTATCATAAAAGAATATAGCCTAATAATGTTTTTTGTTCGGGAGCTTTTATAAAAATAGAGATATTATCATTAATTCTAAATATGACGGCTATACTGTGGCCAATAAACAGAAACAGACTCGACTGAATAAGCAGGCTATTTTCATAAGGTTAAAAATAAATAAATAAAATAGAAATAAGTGTATTTATGTGTGATTAATTTTGAGTCCTGATAAATTAAATAAATTCTATAGATAAAACATCGATGATTTTGAATTTGAATATATAACAAAGCATGCAAACAAACGGCCTCTTTTAAGCCCTGGCTCGCACTGGGCCGACAGTGGAAATGCGGCTAGTGACTGCTAGTACTCATTACTCATCAATTTTCCTAAAAACTTTTTGCTTTCCTCCTGTTTCTTCCTTTTTTCAGCACCGCTTGGGTAGCTTCGCTTCATTTTTACTGTCAACACTCTCTCTCTCTGTACACTCTGTCTATCACTGTCAATCACTTCTTCTTCGTCAGTTTTTTGGCGCATTACAGCCTTGTCACTTTCGCAGATGCGCAGTAAGTGAAATAATGGAATAGTCCAATGTAGTGCGGTGGGGGGGGGGGAGGGCCTCCTGTCTGCGACACTAATGATTTGATGCCATTTTTCGCAAATGGAGTTTTAGAAATATATATTTTGCACGAAGTAAAAAAAAAATAAAAATCTTTAAGCAAGTTAATGGGGCATTTTGGGGGCCCCTAGTAGCTCGGGGCCCAAGGCAATTGCCGACCTTTGCCTAATGGTAAAGTCCGCCCCTGTAGGCAATATATATATATATTTTCTGTTTTGTTTTTTTGATGACTCCTCTCATCCCCTGAGGTAACAACAACTATATTGAAGGGGTTTTATATACAGCAGTCAACAGGCCACCTTAATAATAAATCCTTTTATTAGTTTGTGGATTTGCTTGAGCTAGAAAGAGCTACTGAACATAAATAAAATGTGCAAAAGGATTTAAAAAAAATACCCTTAGAAAGAGCTA
This sequence comes from Carassius auratus, assembly GCF_003368295.1. NCBI lineage: Eukaryota > Metazoa > Chordata > Actinopteri > Cypriniformes > Cyprinidae > Carassius > Carassius auratus. Next base: position 290,761 of record NW_020527887.1, read on the forward strand.
CTGCATTCAAACTGACTCAAATGATTCATACGAACTCCCGAACTGATTCAAATGATTCGCGATCCCGCGCTCCGAACTCCCGAAATGATTAAAAGGATTCGTGATCCCCAAACTGACTCAAATGATGTGCGAATCCGTTACGAACTCTCGAATTGATTCAAATGATCCGCGAAGCCGCTCCGAACTCCCGAACTGATTCAAATGATTTGCGATCCCCAAATTGACTCAATGATTCGCGAACCCGCTACGAACTCCCGAACTGACTCAAATGATTCGCGATCCCGCTCCGAACTCCCAAACTGACTCAAATGATTCGCGATCCCAAAACTGACTCAAATGATTCGCGAACCCGCTCCCAACTCCCGACATGACTCAAATGATTCGCGAAACCGCTCCGAACTCCCGAACTGGTTAAAATGATTCACGCTCCATACTCCAAACTAGGAAGAATAAGGAAGCGTGCATTGTGAAGGGCGTTCTGAAAAGCAGTGGCGCAGACAAAGGATTAAAACCTCTATTAAAGCAGATGTCCAAATGAACTTACCGGTATGCTAAAAGCACGTTCTGGGCACACAGAGAGGTGGTGGTATGCTCAAGAGCTATATTTGGAAGTGCCGGTACTGAGTACTGGTGCGTACTGGCCCACCCCTTACGAAAATTAACCATGGTTTTACTACAAATAAAACCAAAAGACCATGGTTACTGTAGTTAAACCATGGTAACCACAAATTAACCATGGTTTTGCTATATTAACCATAGTTTAACCATGGTATTTGTAGTAAATCTGTGGTTTTACAAATGGCAGTCAATACGCCAAAAAACCATGGGTTACTACAGTTTTACTATAATAAAACCATGGTTATTTTTCGTAAGGGACTTAAAGCACTGGAATCATTGAAAATAAATAATCTATAATAATAAGGGAGTATTTTCATTTTCATTAAAAAATAATTGAATATCTATTGATTCTGAATTATTTATAGAAGAAGATAATTCATGATCAGTTTTTTGAAGACCTCATGGTTGATTTGACACTGAATGACCCAAATGCAGTCCCTCCAATGACCTGAATGCAGCTATGTTGGAGATGTTGAAGTGTGAAGCCATGCATTTTTTCATGCATGATTACACCATGATACAATAAACACATTGATTGCTAATTGCATTTTCAGTTCGCTTACATTATTGTATGACCTATCAAGCCCATCAAAACACCACTGTAGACTTTCTGTATTACAAATTCAATTTACACCAGATATGACATCGTCTGTTTGTTAAAAACCCAGCAAGTAAGATTATGCGCTGGTTTAACTGGTTTAAGATAGTTTGGCTGGTCTTTCAGCATGATCATCAGACAAAGACCCTTATAAAACCACCAGATAAGACCAGCTTGATGAAGTTGGGAGACTAGCTGATTTTCTCCCCAGCAGGGATACCACCGCAATATAATGATAATTTATCTGCCTGATTGTGGATCAATAAAACAGCTCCTGCTAAATATATAGCAGACACAATGAGCCAGCAGGAAACGTTTACTGCAAACTAATCCAGACTGTTTCCGTTCAGTGACAAACTTAGTCTTAGTCGAGTTGAAGACAAGACAAATGTGCCCCATATTCAGAGACATATTCATATATATATATATAATACTGTAAACAACAGATATTAATATTTGATTGTGTTATAGTATATGTTTTTAACTGGCAGCTCGATTAAAAGAATAAAGCTGACCTGATTCTTCATTTTCTGCTATGACTTGCACACCTCAGGATAGTCATACTGAACGGTTCGGAAATGTGTGTATGTGTGTGTGTTTCTTTTTAGTTACATCAGCCAGTGTCACGATGTCATTATCTGGAGCTATTTATCCCAGAGAGCCAAACCCACATGCATCAAAACACATTCCTGTTTATATCCACAACCAGCCACAAGTCACACACACACACACACACACACACACACACACACACACACGTATATATATATATATATATATATATATATATATATATATATATATATATATATATATATATTACACAAGACACCATTTGAAGAAAACTGAACAGAGCGGAACGATGATGTCACTCAATCAGCAATGAAATAGCTACATGACTTAAACTATATAAAAACAATACTGTTCACTATTGTCTTCCTGCTGCTTTGACACAATCTGTATTGTATAAAGCATTATAAACGTGATTTGACATCTTGATATATAAATATGTGCAGTGAGCATTTGAACCTTCTGTAATAGTAGCATATGAGTCCCTCAGCTGTCCTCAATGTGAAAAGATGGATCTCAAAATCAAATAGCTGTTGTTGGAAAGGGTTCAAATATGTAAAAGATGCTGGATAACCGAAGTATTTGTGGGAGCTGAAGGATTTTACTGAAGAACAGCAGCCAGTTTAACTGTTCAGGACAAACAAGGGACTCGTGAACAACATTCCCAAAACAACAAAAAACAGCTGTGGATCATCCACATCACAACACAGGGTCATTTTTATAAATTCAACTATTACTTTCTCTTGTGTTCTATATATGTAAACGCGTTTTATGTTATTTTTATGTTAGGACTAAATGTTAACTGATTTCACATTACATCAATTTTTATTTTAGCTCATAGGTTTACAGAGTTTAGGAAGCATTACTCCACAGAGTCAGAGCGTGGGGGCGATGAAAGAGCAGGGCACACTTCCTCCCTGGCTGCACACAGGAAATGATTCAACGGCCTTCAGACAATGCTAACACACATTGTCAGCCTGTCCAGAGTTAATGTGATTGGATTCAAACTTCCACCAGGAGGCAGGCATGGATAAGCAATGTTCGACAGGGTTAACTTGGTGCGTCTTGAAGAAGCCTCCTCCTAAATCATGTGCTAATAAGAGAAGGGAGTGCTTTCCAAAGTGCTCATAAAGCTGTTAGCATCACAATGGCACAAAAAAAAAAAAAAAAAAACATGCATGAATGAAAATCACAGTTGAATCCGAATCAATCCTCAAGACCCGTTCACACACAGAATGAAAGTGTTCTCACCAATGCATGATAGCATTCTGTTTATCAAAAGCACGCTGCAGTTTGCAGCTTTACATTCTCGAGCTCTTTAAAATCAAATGGATTCTGTTTGGCTGTCAATGATTTTAATCGTTCATACCTAAAAAAAAAAAGTTCTGAAAGTGATTTCAATGATATTGTTTGTCTGTGTCTTTATTGCTAGCCTAGTTGCGGTGTGAATCTCCCTTACGAAAATTAGGACCTCGGGAATTCACACTCCTGAGTGGAACTTGCCAAGTCCAAGCTACCAAGGATGCATGTCTGAATGTTGCATACTTGGCATTGAGAAACAGCTTTTGTTTCCTTCCAAAAGTAACCTGCTCTTTTTGTCTGTCAATGTGTTACTTCGCTAAGTATTTTTCACTGTGTGATGAAAGCGTGACAATCCAATCGCCTCAGTTCAACAAACACGTGAACTTCTCTTACTCTTTACTACTAGTTATAGCATGAAATAAACACAAATGATCATCAGAGTTATGTCGTCTCAGAAAGTTGTCAATACACCATAGTCCACTGACATTAAACTAACTTTTCTGTTTGATTTGTTTGTTGGACAAATGGTGGATTCAGTATTATAAACACCCGTCAATAGCAACGGGTGTTTTCCAGACCCATCTTATATATTTTTTCTCATTCCAGAAGCCATTGCACTCAACTATATGTCAAAATAAGGAAAAAAGGAATATCACAACTTCTGTTAACTTCGACTCATATGCATGAGCTAGTTAAAGCAAGATGAATTCGGATTGGCTGTCAGTGTTATTACCGATCTTGAGCTGGAAAAAAAAGTTCTGAAAGTGATTCCAGCAATTACGTTCCCATGTGTCGTTATCATTAGAGATGTGATGTTGAGTTCGTTATTCTCATAGAATAAAAATGTTTATTAAAACTTAAATCATTGTTATCATTATAGTTATTGTCTTTGTTGTGAACGGGCCTTAATTTTTTTTTAAGACTTAACATTTCTTCATCCTGTTGCTTCCATCATGTAGATTTCTTTTTACACTTCTCAATAAAAAGTAAAATAATATAATTAAACTAGATTTTTCTAAGTGTTTTAGAACATTGTTATGTGGTTGCTAGGGCATTGTGGGTGTGATATTCGAGTCTCTATTACCTGCTGTTCTCTAAATATGTCTTGGATTCATAGTCATCGCAAGTCTATTTGATTTTTCAAACTTTATGGACCAGTATTTATCTTTCTTCAAAAAGCCACATCATTTATAACAGTGGTTTGTTCAAAGCTCTCTTAAGTGTAAGTTTTAAATATAAGCTACAAAACATATGAGATGTAGACATGACCTGAATGGGCAATAGCCACTGTAGAATTCATCTTTGCTGAGTAACGTCATATAAAATTAACATGCATACACGCACACTTTTTGAAAGTGTGTGTTAAAGTTGTAGACTCTGTGCCTGAAACAGACACAGTAAGCAGATCTGTAATGACATCAGCAGGACACAGCATGTTTAGTTCATTATTGTTCTAGGGTTCTCTCTGAAAGTCACGGTCGAATCCCACAGCCAACTTGTGAGTAAAACCTGATGATTCCCGAATGGAATAGATATGATGTCTAACATTAACAGATATTTGAATGACTCTATTGCCCCCTGGGTACTAAGGTTTTTATTGGCGCACAAACTTAAAAATTTTAACATGCAACCAACCTTTTAATTTTTTTATGCATATTTCGGTCTCATTGTGCAAGAAACTTTAAAGCATATAAAATCTTTTTTTAATTTAAAGTGTAACTTTCTCCACCACTTAACTACAAAAATTGTAGTTATTAACGCAAACTATTACATTACAAAATATAATCAGACTACTTTTAGATTACTTTTTACTCATTTGTTTATTACATTAATATAAATAACAATCGTGTACCATATTTAAATAAAAATGTGTGCTGTCAAACGATTAATCGTGATTAATCGCATCCAAAATAAACGTTTTTTTTAAAAATATATAATATATATGTGTGTGAACTGTGTATTTTTATTATTTATATACTGTATAAATACACACACATCCATGAATATATTTAGGAAAAAATAAGTTCAGTTTATACATGTAAAAAAATGCATATTAGCAGTAGGAACATTTCAAGATGAAAAAGAATAATGGAGAATCAGTCAATTGTGAATACTTTATTGCTTTTTTGTGAATAATGTACAATCATGTAATCAATAAAAATGTAACTAGTCTAGGAGTATTTTAAAATATTATATAATCTAATAACAAGTACTTAATTTTTGGAATATGATTATGTAATTCAGATAGCATGTAATATGTCACATTTCGTAAAAATAATTTAAAATTAATTTCATGTTGATGCATGTTCAACGAAACCACGTGCATGAAATGTGTTGGCCAAAAATTCGCATCTGTGTTTGGGTTTTGTTTTGACTAAACTATAGTCCGGATGTGGTTTGTGCAGTTTTGTGTAGTTGCTCAGAGCTGCTGGCTTTTGTTTTCCTACTGTTTATTCTGCAATCAGAGAAGACAAGAGTGGATTTATGGAAGTGGATTTCCAGACTCGATGGATCATTATAAAAGGGAATTATTAAGTGCTTTAATGGGCCATAACTATTGCTACTAATGCTTCGTTGTTTTTCCATTTCAGTAATTTGTTATGAAATCTTAAATAAAGCCAACGAGACCACAAGCCTACGAAAGGTCACAGGTTCGGTGTTACATTTCATCTGGAAAATATTGTGAGTTATCACATCAACACAGCATCTCTCATATGAACACTTTCATAGCTTATATTCATTATCTCATACAAATTAGATTAACCATTGTAGCTTGGGTGATTTGGAGGCGTCGCAGAGGAGATGTCATAGATTGAAGAAGCCAGGAGGAAAGTTCTCATTTGTTTCAGACAAACAAGCAAACATAACCTTGCGCTGGCCCATGATGATGATGTGTTTTTCTGGCAAGGACAGCTCACCCTCTCATAGGGAGTCATGGAAAAACCGTCTGGTGTTTTCATCCCACCCAGAGATTTGATTTAAAGAAGAACGCCTGCGCATACTTCCGTCTGGGGGTCCGCAAACTGAAAGTGTCGTGAATGACCTACATCGCAGTTCTCTCTCACAGCTGCTGCACTGGAAACTGAGAACAAAATCTGCTAACATGTCTTTTTTTTTTTTTTGATGTAGAGCTGCTGCTATGATAATGTTCATTTTAATTTGATGATAAAATATTTTTATATCTCACGTGGGGCTCACTATGTCCCATAAATCCCACTGATGTCAAAATAACTCCACATGCATGTCACTCCTAAACAGGGGCGCCGGACTGGGGGTAAAACCAGTACTGATTACCAGGGCCCCAAAGGAAGAGAGGGCCCTTGAAAAGTCTGGAATATATATTTTCAAGGGGATGGGGGGCCCATTAGGACTGCCTATGCATAGGGTCCGGGATCTTGTGCAGCGCCCCTGCTCCTAAACATCAGTACCATGTCCTCTAGCTCATTTCAACAAACCTAAAAACTAATGCTAATACAGCCAGAAACATTCTTACCATCCACCATAACATCATGACATAAGCCAAAACATCTAGAAATGTTTTAACAACCTGCCAGAACACCTAGCAATCCTCTAGCAATCAGCCAGAAGAACACCCAAGCAACATTCAAGCAATCAGTACGGTGTAAAGCATCAATCATTCATTAATACTGCAATTTAATGATATTTCCCTTGAAGGGATTGCTCTTAATTTTTCTGTAATTTTATTACAATTACTTTTGATGTAATAGCATCAATACTGTATAGATTATGGAACAATTCTATATAAAACAGTAATGGATTTAACATTAAAATTTCACATTTTCAGAACAAACTAGCAACACTCCGATATAACGCCCATCTGTATTTACAGGCAAACAACACTCACATTGTCTTTAAAACATTAACAGAAATTAGGGATGTGTTATATTTACAAAAAATGGCATCTCAATATTTTGGGGGATTCTTTTTTTTGTCTTGTGCGTGGATTAATGTTTTGTCAAAAACTGATTTATTCAGGAATAAAACACAGCAGTGTTGCTCTGAGATGCACAAAAGTTCTGCTCCAGCTTTGTTTTAACTATTTTTGTTGATGAAACAGAAAAAATTAAAAAAACCTATTGAACTATTGCACCTAAAATGACACTCATTTAGTAGTAACTTCCTGTTTGTTAAACTGTTCTATAAATAATCACATTCTCAATCGTGCTCGCATGCTGATATTCGTGTATTTCATTATTGTGTAATATTATTTATTCAGATTCCAGAAATTAAGTTCTTTGTAGATTAGATTACATTTTAAATACTCCTAATCAGATTACAGTTACATTTTTATTTGATTACTAGATTACATATTATTTACACAATAACAATGAAGTATTCATAGTTTAGAGAATTTTTCATTCCATTTGTATTTTTATATTAAGATGGTGTATCTAAATCAATGTGATAAATCTAAATGTAGTCTAATTATATAACATAATATGTGTAAATGTGTATCAGTTACACTGTTAACTTTCTAATAGACTTCATCATGCAGTGAAGGCTTTTTTACTCTTGACGGCGTCTTTTTTGTTTTTTGCATACAGTACTCATACAAACTCTGATGTCAGCTCACACATCGTTAAAGCAATGGTTACGATATTATTTGAGATATTATTTTAATATTATTGTATGTCAAATTTAGCATACATTTTGTTTGTTTCTCTATAAGGGCATCATTCAGGAGTCAGGACAAGGTCAAAGTTCAAAGTTGAGATTTGTTTTAGCATTTATATATAATTGCTTTTTTGTTGTTTTTGATTGCTTCCATTGGCCTTAAAAACCATAAAAGGGTCTGCTAAATAACTAAATGTAAATGCAATGATGCATCCACAACTTGATTTATAGTGATACCCAAAACTAGGGGAAAAATCAGCAATATTTAACTGCTCTTGGACGTGCCTCTGCTGGAAAAAAATGTGGCTCTCCTCAGAGGGGCAAGAGAGGGCAAATGCCTCCGGGGTTTGTTTCCTGAGCATGCATTAGGATGCATGAGGATCCACGTTGAGTGCTCCACTTACTGATCCTGTACAAGCTAGACACAAGGAGTTTATGAGTTCTCAGACAGACAGTCAGTTTCTCCACGGATTTCCTGCGGCCTCCGTTTGACTGGAAATATGCGGCGTCATACACGAACAGCCGAGATGGGAACAAAAGAATGTTTGTGATGAATGAACAATGACTTTCCCTTGACCAGGGCAGTGTCTGAGCCATTTGAGATAGTTGCTGATATTGTGTAAGACTTCTGTTTGAGGTTCAGTTTTGGCTGCTTTCAGATGTACATCTGTCATGGGTGAGTAATATTGCGCAACAGACGTGTCGCGGAGGAAACGTTAAAGATGTAGCTCATCCAAAAAGCTTTTACTCACTCTGTCTTGATCCAAATCGATTAGCTTTTGATTTACAGGAAACACAAAAGAGAACCTTTACAGCCCTTGGACATTCAACTGGTAGAAGTGGCCACTTCTGTCACACTCTAAAAATGACAAAAACATTGTGAAAGAGGCATGAAACCCATACAACACACGCTCTAAATAACAGATACTAAAGTTGGCCCATGATGATCTTTTATTTGGCATGCAATGTCATATCACAAGAGGAGAGAAAAAATGCTTCGGGTTGTTGGAGATGAGTCTCAAGCAGAAATCCAACATATTTATCATGTTTTTGCAATATTGCAGTAGCTTTACCAGTGTGCCTGTTGTTTCTGGTCATATCTGGAGCTTGGAGATGCAACTGGATGTAGTTCAGTGTACAATGAAGCATGTATCAGAGCTAATGGCTCTTCACTGGCTCATGTAGAGTTCAGTCCCGACTCAGTAAGAGTGTCCACTCATAAATTTAGACAGTTGGAAACTACAAGGACATAATCAAAAACAGAAAACTGTGGTTCCTCGGAAGCACAAATATGTCTCACTAAGAGACATTTGAAAATGACAACGAATGCTGAAGAAGCTTCAGGAGATGGAGAAGGTTGCTGTATTCTGCTTTATTTTATTGCATTTGGTTGATGCTTGTTAGTAACTGATGACATGTCATCTGAATCCAAAAAATTAAGAATTTGTAATTAAATTACATTTTAAAATGCTCATAATCAGATTAAAATGTATGGATTAAATGATTACAGATTATTCACACAATGGCAGTATATTATTCATAATTTACTGATTCTTCCCAATTCTTTATTTCTTTTTAAATTTTTTGTCAAACCACTTTGACCTTAAAATACTTACTTGAAATCCCTTCTGAGATTTAAAGTTAATATTTCAATAGTTTAACAATATATTTGCTTGTTCTCTGATATTGGCTTAGGACCATACATTTTATTATTATTCTTTATATTAAATATAAAAATAATGCCATTTAAATCTATAAACAAGGTATGTAAAAATGAATCTAAAAAGTAGTCCGAAAGTAGTCAGAAAACACGAAATGAGTAATCTTGAAAATTGTAGTCACTAATGTAATCAGTAACAGATTATAATTTAAGTAATCAACCCAGCACCATTTCAATGACAAATTAAACAAATATATGCGCATATGGTTGTGTAAAGTCCAGCCACTTAAAAACAAACACCATTGATAACCAGGATGTTTGCTGTAGAGGAACATCTTCAAATAGTGGAAAAACACACCTCAAATTAGTCATATATATATATACACACTTATACACTTAATTCATCTTTTTATTTATCCTAAAGAATTGTACAATGAACATCTGAGACATTTAAGTTGATACATATTTACCATTAAAGTATAACGCAACATGACTGCATCAAGCTGTGCAAGAGAACCTCTGAGCAGTAAACTTTCCTTCTCGACTGGTCCATTAGACTTTGGTCAGGGGTGTCAAACTCAATTCCTGGAGGGCCAGAGCCCTGCAGAGTTTTGTTCTGACCCTGCTCCAGCACAAAAACCATGTAGTTATCATATAAGCCTGAAGGACTTGATTAGTTGGATCAGGTGTGTTTAATTAGGGTTGAAAGCTTAACTCTGCAGGGTTCCGATCCTACGGGAACTGAATTTGACACCCCTACCTTAAGAGGAAAGTGAAAGAGGAAAGGTTAGGAGCTTGAGGTAAGCAGTGTTATGCTGATTTCATGTAGCATTTTATTAGCTAGTCAGTAAACCTGAGTTGTGGCAGATGATTCATATTATGATGATCATGCTGAATTTCTGACACTGTTAGAAAATTATCATAGGCTATCTTTGGTCGCAAGACCATGTCAACGGCCATCTTTGAACTGCTCTCACTGAATTTACATTTACATTTATGCATTTGGCAGACGCTTTTATCCAAAGCAGTGCATTCAGGCTATACATTTTTCTATATTAGTATGTAGTATGAATGACATAAAATCCACGACCACAGAAATCGACACAATTGTTTTCACAATGACAATCTTTCATCAGGAACAGCTGAAATCATGCAGTGTGTCGAAGGATTTAAGTGAATAACACACAGAACAAACTTTCTTTGACAAATTCAGAAAAATGTCTCTGCATTTGTTTGTGATCAGCACTCACTCTGCAAACTGCTTTGGTATCTTGGATGACTGATATGTTTGGCATGGAATGAGTTTGGATGTAAAGCTGGGTTTCACAAATCTTAAGAAAAGCAATAAGCAAAAATATAGGGTCATAGGATACCCATTTTCCACAAGTTGATATACTGTATGGTCTTAATGGAAAGGCTGTAACATAGTTTGGTAAAAATTTCTCAATGGTGGTACAAAAAATATTTTTACCCCGTCAAAAACCGCTCTGTTCAGAGCACGCAGTTTTGTAGCATTTGCCTTTAAATGTTAATGAGCTCTGCTGACCCCGCCCCTCTCTTCCAGCCGCTCTCAGAGAGGCTGTTTACTTTAGCTGCATTAATCCTGAAACTTGTTAGCACATTATTGGGAAAGGCGATTTGCAGAGATTCTTAAAAAAAACCTTAAATAACTTCTGTTGGTAAAACTGGATCACGAATGATTCACACGAACATAGACACATTTAGGTAGATCGGGGGTGAATTCCCTTCAGAAACAAAGGTAATCCACTGCATCTTCAGCGGCTCAGATGTTGGGAGTAAATGATTACTGCTATGTACTGCTATCCGTCCTTCGGATGAGACGTTAAACCGAGCTCCTGACTCTCTGTGGTCATTAAAAATCTCTGTGACCTCGGCATCCTGGCTCAATTCGCCCATTGGCCTCTGACCATCATGGCCTCCTAACAATCCCCATATCCGCTGATTGGCTTCATCACTCTGTCTCCTCTCCACCAGTAAGCTGGTGTGTGGTGGGCGTTCTGGCACACTATGGCTCCCGTCGCATCATCCAGGTGGATGCTGCACACTGGTGGTGGATGAGGAGATACCCCCTGACTATGTAAGCGCTTTGAGTGCCTTTAATGTGTTTCGTACTCAACAAAGATTTGGAAGATGGTTTATTCTGAGAGCACTAAAAAAAGATTTACTTCCCCAGCAAGTGGCCCTTTCATGTTATATGTCCTGATGGTTCAAACTGAGGCTTCGTCTACACAACAACGATGTAGTTAAAAAAGGAAACGTTTTTTCCTTGAGTTTTTAAAAAGTTTCACAAATACACCACAATGTTTTCAAAACTATTTGCGTTTACACGTATCCGGGAAAGCAGGCAAAAGTGCTGTATTACATATGCCAGGCCAGTAGTTGGCACTGTCACCTTGTTTGTAAACAGTACCTGAAGGGAAGTGATGATTATATGTTGTATATGATGCATCTCCGCTGTTGGTTGTAATATTGGTGAAGTAAATCCACACTTTGCTGAACAAGGGTTCCCAAACTCTTGAGCTGCAACAACACTACCATGTACTCCGCCATTGTTGTGTATGTTTGTTTGCACTTGCCTTTAAAATTGACACATACTGTGAATGTCTACATATCAAACTCATCACCGTATTGGGTAATGGTAGCGTTTTCAAAAACATGCACTTTGCAACCTGTTTCAAAATATCAGTCCCCAAAACACAATTGCTGTGAAAATGAACAGGCAAAACACATAAAAAGTTTCCTGTTTTTGGCTGAAAACGTTGTCGTGAAAATGACCCCTGAAATAGTCTGAGCTCCAAATGCTCAGAGCTGCTAGTGATTGATTGGGTGAACACTCTACCAATCTGACCTCTTGCTTATTTAAACAAGGAGAGGTAACCCAATATGTTAAGAGCTGAGATCACCAGGGAGCTACTGATTGGTGGCAGCTAAAGATCAGGGCTGGAAGCCCAATGGTTGTGGGTTCAAAACCCAGAAGGGGTTTGAGTTCAGAACAGGAGGGTTGCTGATTTCAGCTTAAATTTGAGCCTTTAAGCAAGAAATTTGAAGCCTGAAAGATACTATTGCATGGAAAAAAGTGAATGCAAACACTTCTAGCAATGCAATGCAATGATGTGTTAAAATGTTTAATGGCACAGACAACTGAAGGACACTATCATCCAATTGAGTAGTGAGATTTGTTACTGCCACAGTAGAGTAAAAAAAAACGTTTTTAATGCACCAAGGCTGGATTTATTTGATCAAAAATACAGTAATATTTTAAAATGTAAGTTTAAAATAGCTGTAATATATACTATATACTTAAACATGTATTTTATTCCCGTGAAGCTGAGTTTTCAGCATCATTTCTCCAGTCTTCAGTGTCACATGATCCTTCAGAAATCATTCTAATATGCTGATTTACTGTTTAAGAAACATTTATAAAATATTTATCTTTCAGGATTATTTGATGAATAGAAAGTTAAAATCAAAACATTAGATATTAAAAATAGAAATTTATGACATTACAGTTGTCCTTACTGTCACTTTTGATTAATCTAATGGCCCCTTGCTGAATAAAACCGAACTGACCTCAAATGTTTCAATTGTAGTGTACATGCAGCAGGCTTGCACACTTCAGCAACGTATATTTCTCAACTAACACTGTCCTAAGTTTGTGCTTTGGATAAGCAGCATCAGCTAAATAACTAAAAACCACAGAAAGAAAAACACACACACACACACACGCACACACACTGGCTTGTGGCTATGAACAAAATGTCTGACTCAACATGGAATCAATTTCTTTACTGTAAATTTTCCAGTGGCTGGCGCAAACATTTGGCATGAAATTGCCAGACGGGGAAAGTAAAGACGAAAGGACAAAAACGTTGTAAGAATTTCACCACAGGTCAGTGGTAAACCTGTTTGCAACTCACCGTGATCCTTTAACTCCCAAAGCGTGTCTTTTATTACCATGATGAAAGGTTTTCATTTAAATGATAAAAAGCACACACTGATTCAAAGTATAATTTGCCAGTTTGTGGAAAGTTAGTCATATAGTTGCTCTACAAAGTAGGAAAGTTCAAGTTAACAACTTTAGCATCACTTTTCCCCATAAATCACGATCTAAAGTCAGCCATATATTAAAGCCACAGTGTTAATGTCTTCTGGAAACTTTATAAGGCTTTGTGTAACTGTGACACATGTTGTAGAATTATTAAAATTGGCTGGTTATTTTAACAGCATCTTATTCTGAAGTTTGTCAAAGGTTCAAGTTTGCAGGAATATCAGTGCTGTGTGGTAAACACATCAGAATATTACCCACAATTCATGCTAATTATTTTGTTGCACTGCTGATTACCCAGCATGCTTTGCATTGGGGATTTGATTACTAAGACTACTATAAAATCTGTCAGATGAATTTAGAGGGTATTCATAGTTGGCTGTACCTTTACACTCCACTGTAATGTTATTATTGTATATGCATGCTACAGTTAAGATATAGTAAAAAGTGTTGGTCTTGTTCATTATTTTTATACTTGTTGAGTTAGTGAAGGGAGAAACAAAGCTTTTCCAATGTTGTATTATCTAACCAGTTGTTTGCAGAACATTGTACATCCTGATGATGTAAATCACCAAAATGGGTGATCAAGGATGTTCATGTACTTCCTCTAATTTTACTTTACTACACAGTTGTACAGGACTGGTTTAAAGTTTTTTACTTCAAAAACAAGTAAAAAAAAAAAAAAAGAAAAAAAAGAAAAAAAAGAAAAGAAGGCGTGTTCTAGAAACGTTTCAATTGTGAAACAAACATAATGTTCTGGACAAAGAAGCATGTGCATGAGGTTTGGTTTGTGTCTGACGAGGTACACCCTCCCCAAAGGAAGGTTCTCAGAATTATTTGAAGCTCCACCCTGAGTTTTTAAAGATTTACATCTGATTCCCAACTATGGGATGCCACATTTTCAGTCAGCCAGATTTTACAGAATTATGCACTCTGTGGAATTTCCTTTCGATGGCTCACTTCAAACATCTGAGCTGCATATGAGGCCAACAGCATGGGAAGGCTGACCTGTCAGAACCTTCACACAATATGAAAGGACCGTGGAGGATTTACAAACACCTCATTAGAAGTCAATCTCTAAACAGGGACCAAGTGCTAGTTCTACAACAATTGTTAACGTGGGATGAAGGTCTAAGTGCTAATAGCCCAAATGAGAATCACACACTGATCCTAAAGTCCACAAGACGGTTTCTGGAGGAGTCATGGTTAATGATGTTCTTATTCAGTATTTTTTTTTCTTGTTTCCCAGTACAAATGACCTATTTAAACATTTCTACATTTACTTGAGAATGGCATAAATGGCGTAAGATATTAAAAGTGCAGTGAGTGTTTTCTGTGACACAATGTTAATATTTGAAGTCACCAAAACCAACACGCACCCTGCCCATTTTGATAACCCCACCCCCAAAATTCAAGAACATGTGATGCAACACAGGCACCTCCCCCATCACGAGAAGTGGACATGCCCCTTACTTGTGTGTACTTGTGTGACTTGTCAAAGGTTAGTAAAAACAGCAAAAATTTTCTACATTCATCCATTATTATTTTTCAGTGACTGGGTTCAGAAAAATGTTTTTTGATGCAAAAGTATCTCAAATAACTCAATTTGGAGTTGTTGTTGATGTTTTTTTTTTCCAAAAATAAGACTCTTTCTAAAGTAATTTTGCTTCTCAAATAAATATATCTTAAGTTGAATGTTTCGTAGTAAGAATGTTTAGATATTGGTACTGGAAAACCAGATTATGATACTGAGTAAGAAACAATTTTTTTTGCAGTGTTGTAATCATGGCTGGTTTTGTGGTCTTGCGTAAATCTGTTGACTTTCTGACCTGCTGTATGGGGCATTGAGCCGTGATTGAGGTGTCAACTCACAAAACACACAACAGTAAATCAGCAGAGGTCATGGTGAGAAGCAGGACATGAAACAAGGCTCACATCAATACTACATCCAAGGAATGAAAATCAGAGGTCGGCATGCACTTAATTTGAGTGCCTCTGAGATGCTTTTCATATCGTCTGTCTGAACAGATATGACATACGGGGCTGTAACAGCATCTAATTGGTATGTGCGGACGGGAGCACGAGAGGGGTACGGCTGGAACGTGCCCTAGAGAGGCCTGCAGGTTTTGAAGAGCCTGCTCTGAGGTTTGGCGAGGCTGATTAAGGGTTATGACATCCAGACGCAGTCTAAGCCTGCAGGTTTGGATGAGTGATAGCAGACCAAACAGACCTGACTCATGCTAATCTGGGATCTTAAGAAACATTCTGTCTTCTTTTACAGCAGAATATGTTTTGCTGCCACAGAGCTTGAGTCGGTGCACAGATATGTGCCATTCTGAACTGATTTGTCAATGAATTTAAAATGACAATTCAAATCAAATGTATTTGTAGTGCTTTTTATAATGCAAATTGTTTTGAAATCACTTTACATTTTGGTCGGTTTTGGTATGTTAATAGTTTTAAACATTGGTCGGTTTGTTCCATTTAAGAGATTTAAATATTAAACAAAATGCTTCATTAAGAGACTTAAATGTTGCTCACTTTGGTCTATAAATAGATTTAAATATTGGTTGGTTTTCTTCTATTAAGAGCTTTAAATATTTTTTGGTTTGAATAAGAGATTTAATGTTTAGGTCTATTAATATATTTAAACAGAGGCCAGTTTTGATATATAAATAGATTTAAATATTGGTTGGTTTTGTTCTAATACAAGCTCTAAATGTTGGTTGTTTGGTTTGAATAAGGGATTTAACTGTTGGTCTCTTTTGGTCTATTAATAGATATAGATATTGTTCAGTTTTGGTCTATTTAATAGATTTAAATATTGGTTGGTTTCGTTCCATAAAGAGTTTTAAATGTAAGTCAGTTTTGTTCCATTAAAGGGGTCATCGGATACTCATTTTCCACAAGTTGATATGATTCTTTAGGGTCTTAATGAAAAGTCTATAGCATACTTTGATTCAAATTTCTCAATGGTAGTGTAAAAAACACCCTTTTTACCCTGTCAAAATCAGCTCTGTTTTTAGCACTCTGTTCTGTTTAACATACTGTTGCTTTAAATGCTAATGAGCTCTGCTCTCTCTTCCGTGGGGTGAGGAGCAGACTATAAACTTCAGCCACTGTACTTGCTAACTAGCATATTAGGAAAGATTCATAAAAAAAACCCTTATACTCACTTCTACTGTAGATGAAGCTGGATCACTAATTATTCGCACAAACTTAAACACATTTAGGCAGATTAGGGATCAGCGCATTTCATTCAAAAATGAAAGTAATGTCAATCCTCAGATGTCAGGAGAAAATGACGACCGCTATGTTTATTATTATATTGAACAACAGAACACCTCAGTCGTGTAATTCCCCTGCACCAGAGTCGACACAATGGAGGACAACTTACAGTTCACTCAGGGCGTGTCTAAGGTGAGAGGCCTTGTCAATCAACAATCGTGGGAGGGGCCTGTGCAGAACTACGTCATTCTGACAGGAATCTCAGAACAGTCTGATTTGAGAAAGGTGATTTGAAAATAGGGATAAAAAAAAAAAAAACACTGGGTGAATTTTTATCATTATAGGGTGGATGTGTACACACTTCAAACGGCGAGCATGATTTCACCAAGTACAACATGTTTGTTAATCCTGGAACAACATTTCATGCAACCAATCAGAATTGAGATACAACTTTTCAGAAAAGATCAGTTTTAGGCTTGCAACCAGGGTTATGTGCTTCTACACCCTTGTTAATCAGCTATCATTTCCCACTGATTTTAGGAATAAATTATGGGTAGGGTTAGGTTTAGGGGTAGGGATTGGGTTAAGTCTATATTTTTGGACAATAAAGTTGATCCAGGATCATCAGAAGATATTGATCCAGGAACGTGTCTTACTTGGCAAAATCACGGCGACCCACTTCCAACACACATTTATGTGGTGGTGTTAGCGCAGTGGATAAGACACACGACTGTGGTGTGGGAGACCTGGGTTCGAATCCACTGTGAGACACCAATGTGTCCCTGAGCAAGACACTTAACCCCTAGTTGCTCCAGAGGCGTGCGACCTCTGACATATATAGCAATTGTAAGTCGCTTTGGATAAAAGCGTCAGCTAAATGAATAAATGTAAATGTAAATGTAATGTTCAAACAGCAACAAAAGTGAATTTTGCATCCGATGACACCTTAATTTAAATATTGAACAAAACATTTTTCTATTAAGAGATTTAAACATTGGTCAGTTTGGTTTGAAAAAGAGATTAAAATATTTGTTGGTTTTGTTCAAAGCAAGACGCAAAACGTTTCTTAAAGTATTAATGAAGATAATATTGGATGTTAAAGGTGAAAACTGATTCTCTGGTGAACGTCATAAATTAATCAAGAGATTTCAGTAATGGTTTTGTTTTAAACAAGAGTAAACAATTCTCAGAAAGCATCAGTGAAGATATGATCAGTTGCAGGAGTCTTATCAAAGAGTCTTCAGTTCTTAAGTTGAATTGTGTGAGTGGTGAATTATACTTGAGTAGGTTCCTCTTCTTGTTTTTTTTTTTTTTTTTTCATCCTGAATTTTATGCAACACAATGTAATGGCTTGCAAACCATTTAAACCTATTACAACAGACTTTGGAAACTGGTCCATGAGCTCAAATCTTTAAAACAGAAAGTTGAACGCAGGTTCAGTAATATTTTTCATGCCAGTTGGATGGCAACAGTGGTGTCTGCCACAGTTATGAATTTAATGACCAGAAAAGGAGCACACATTAAAGAATTAGTGTCCTTATACTGTTGTCAGTGATTTGTCAGTCTTACCTCATTCCTTATACGAGGGCACTTCTGAAATAAGCATGGAGAAGTATGAACATTGGGCAACAATAAATGTTTCACCCTCCAATGTAGCAAGGGCTTTTGAAAGTGGTCAGCTATCTTCAAAAATACAAACAAAAACAAAAACAAAAAAAAAATAATATTACAATATAGTATGTATTGTATAAAATTTGGATTTGGTCTTATGTAATTGCAATTTCTGATGCATCATGAGTCCAAATAAAATAAATGCATGTTTTAACATTCAGTGCAAATTAGTACCAATAACAATCATGGAGCACCATCTCAATAACATGGTACAGAAATCATTTGTACCCTGCTATATACGTATCAAAAGTACCATGGTATTGTGATCTAATATATTATAGTACACATGATACATTTAGTATTTGAAACCACCACAGTACCGTTACATGATCTGCAATATGTGTAACAGTATAAACAATACAAACAATATAAACAATATTAAATGCAATGGCTTTTTATAACTCTCTTTTGTCTCATTCATTCTTACATATGGACTTTTACACTGCTGGTGTACACAGCATCGCTATTTGTCTTTTTTTCATACCATCTTTATTGCTTTTTGAATGGGACATGTCCAACAGCTGGAAGCCTCTGGAATACTTTCTGAGCCAGATATTTAAAACTTGGTTCTGTTTTCCACTCGTTAAAAAACAAGAGCTAACTCATCAAAAAAACAAGTGTCATCTCAGAGGTTTGCGTATGGAGGTCCAGGAACCGTGCCATCAGCGTAGAGTACAGGTTAGCCGGGTCTGTCTCGAGCATGTCCCTACAGACCACCGTCACATAATGAGTATTTTTCAGCTTTCTCGTAAATCGGCATCATTTCCTCTTGAGGTACAATGCAATGATGGACAACGGGCCACATAAGGATATGTGTATAAGTGCAATGTGTATAAGCACATCAATGCTTAACATTTTTATACCCATTTTTGGTTATGCAAATCTGAACTGTTTCTCACTTTTGATGTAGGTTAAAATCAGTATAAAATTTGATCAGAAGTAAATTTTAAAATGAGGCCCATGGTGTTGAGAGTTTTGATTTAGGTCTGAGCTTTTCTCAAAGCTGTGATGTGCAGCAAAGATATGTTAATGTCTGATGGTGAGTTTGAATTGTTTATGTTCTGTTAATGGACCCTTTAACCAATAGCAGATGACAAAACAAGCTCATATTTAGGTTAGTATGGAAGCCTATTTTCTGCACCCCGCCCCCTCCCACAGATCATGCTTTGGTAAACAAACGTTATGATGAAAAAAAAAAAAAAACATGACAAAAATAATAAATGATTATTATTAGATCTTGAATAATATATAGTCATAAAAAGTATAAATAATGAAATAATGTCATAATTATGGCATTAATAGTTGAAATTGAGAATCTAAGTCATAAATGAGATAAAGACAGAATTAAGATATGGAAAAATTATAATAATTATGACATAAAAGTAGAAAATATTATATACCAAGTAAATTATGAAAAGTCAAAATTTTGAGATACTGCCATAATATTGATATTTATGAGAAACTAAGTCTCATCTGAGAAAGTCACAATTATGACTTGAAAAAGTTTATTATCACAAATAAATTTGAGATTTTACTTCATAACTATGACATCACAAATTGAAATTAAGTTATAATCTACGTCAAAATCTGTAATAATTTTGACATGAAGTTAAAAATGTTTAGATACTAAGTTATAATTACAGTATGAGATAAGCAGGAATTGTGACATACTTAGTTGTGATCATCAGTCATGACTTTTTATTATGACTATAATTATGATTAACCAAAACATTTTATTATTTGGCAAAAATTGGCTTCCTAAAATTAGGGATTAGAACACACACATAACTGGTTACATTCTTCTGATTCATAAACGCTTGGTGGTCCAGGTTCGAGACATGTCCTTATCTCATTTCTGTTGCTAATTACTTATCTCCTCACTTTTGCAGACAGTGATTACAGACTAAATCTAATCTGGAAGCTGAGTTTGTGAAGCAGCATGATGTTTGGTGTGATGACGAAGCCATAGTGTTCCAGTCTGCTGATAGCACAGATGGGAATAGATTTCACCCCAGAATAACCATTTTCATGTGATTCATCCATACCCACTGACGAGTTTCCAGGCACAACAGAGGAACTTTGGTTACAGTTAAACAGGTGGATGAACTGGTAGGAAATGTGGAATCATGATGAATAAATACCAACCCAAAAATAAAAACAGAAATCATAATTAAAACAGTGATGCAGAGAACATTTGTCATCACACTGAAAGGTTATCCCACTCTAATTTAGAGTTTCCTTAATGGAAAAAAATGAGAGGAAAGGAGCGAGAAGAATTAAACAAATGTGAAATGGGGCCACTATTCATATTTTTTAATCACAAAAAAATATATGTCATGTCATAAAGGCCCACATACTTTCCTCCCTGGATGTTTAGTGGCATGGAAGATGGTCAACTGTGTACTGTATGTTGTCATTTTGTGGAGATGGATATGCCCATTCTGAGGATGGGCCCATGCCAGCAGTTCAGGTTTGGGCATGAAACATTCTTGCCCTGCAGTCATAGAGCTTATGTAAGAGTGAGAATAAACACAGATCAGATGCTTTAGTTTCTTATATTACACACCACTGCTTTTGGGAAACCGTTGCATTCACATCATGATGGAATTACTGTAATTACATATTTCAACTCTGAGCTGGTAATTTCCTTGGACATAGAAATGTTCCTAATGCCAATATAGATCCATGTGCGGATTTGATGTCGTTAATGCCAAAATAACCCCCTTCTTTGTTTATTATTTGCAAAATCTTGAAGAACAAAATTGCATCAGGTTGCATTAGCTGTAATAAGATGATATATCAAACAGATATATGTGCAAGTAGCTACATAACTAACCTTATGCTTTCACTTAGGAGTAAATAATTCTTTGGCTTAACTCAAATTGAATTGTGCAAAGTGGTTCCATATGTAAAATGTGAATTGAGTAACCCCCAATAAAATTAGAGATGGCAAAATAACTTGATAAATCTCTTTCAGGATAACTACAAACACTTTTGCATTCTATTTTCATATTTAATGTAATGCTTGGGATGAAAAATACACAAAAAAGTATCGATGTTGTGACTTTTGTACAGTATTTGTTTATTACATGGTGAGTAGAAAAACAATTGGTCAGAATGAACTCTCTTGGAAAAATGTGCTTTAGTGAATTTCAAGATTTGGAATCACTATGGTTACTGATCTAGACAGTAAGAAAACATTTCCAATACCAGATTAAAAATGGCATACGAGCAATTAAGAAACATATCTGTTGTTATGGTTCAGATGTTGTTTTGGCACAGGATTCATCACATTCCCGCCTGACTCACTGTTTTTTTTTAGATTTCTTTGTTTTGAAAAGGTGATTTCCCCAAGATATCAACGAAAGTTCATTCAGATTGGTCCGTGTTAAATGCTAGCAGGCTAACTAGTTTAAACGACACTATTTATTTTAGCGACAAGCTGTATGCAAAACCTGCCATATAGTGTAGAAGCAGGACCGTTCCCCTTGAAAGGGAGCTCACGCTGCGTCCCCTATAGGGGCTATGGGGAATGCCATATGTAATAAATGGACGTAGTGTCTGTGACGTCACTCATAGGTTTCTGAAGAGTGTTTTTAAAGCCTAAAGTGGGCGGAGCCAGCCGTTGGCATCTTGGTAGCGTGTCACTCCCAGATAATTACAGAAGCAGCAATCCACCTGTCACTCAAGTGGCCGCGCCCTTAATTATGCAGAACTCTAAGTCTTAATATAATTTAAATGGATGAGTTATAAAAAAAAATACCCCCCCCCCCCTCACAGTTGTCAAAAATGGCAAAATTAGCTATATAGACCAAAAACACTTTTTGTACCAGGCTGTAAACATATTTTTTTCTGCTGTAAATTTGGGCACTTTAACATGGGGAGTCTATGGGACTGACTCCCTGTTGGGGCCAGCCTCTAGCGGCCAGTTGATGAATTGCAGTTTTAGTCACTTCTGTGTTGGTTTCATGAGAGAGAGAGGAATGTTGCTGCTTTGGTATGATGCATTCATGAGACAAGAGACAGGTAAAAAAAACTCTTTCTTTATACAGAGAGCTCTCTTTATTGAGGCATCTGCTTACCAGAGTTCCACTAGGACATAATTTTGCAGGTTGCAGGATCTCTGTAACCCCTTTTCCACCAAGGCAGTTTGAGTGCTGGTTCGGAGCCAGAGCCTAGTTTCAAATTGGTTCTTTGTATTTCAACACCCAAAGCACCAGCTCCGAACCAGGAAAAGGGGTTCGCAAGTAGCCCCAAACCATTGCTGGTCTAGAAGTAAGAACTGTTGTGTCAGGGGCTGAAGGCGGTGTTACCATGACCATCAAGATGAACAGAAATTTTGACCTCCATTTTTGAAATCGCAGCTAAAAGTGAATTTGCTGTGTTTTGATGCCGATGTAGATTCGCAAAGCCATAAACATCAATAGCAATGCAGTGTCCACCATTGTTGATTGTGTGCGTTTATGCTTGTTTGGGCTGCATCGGCATGTGTGTGGGGCATAGTTAGGTCTCATCTCGTTTTAGAGAGTCATCATGCTGAAGCCTCAACTCCTAGAGCTCGGCTATCTACTGTGAGTGTCATCAGGTGCGCTTTCACTGCAGATACTGTAGTTATCTTCATTAAGGCCTCCACTAGGACACCATCTGTGGGTTGAGGGGTCTCTGTGAGCCTCCTTACAAGATATTTTGTGCGTGTGGTGTTGTTAGCTGTTTTCTCGATTTAGAGAGTCATTCATTCTGAGGCTACTGCTCCTAGAGCTCGGCTAGGCAGTAGTGTAGTATGTTAATTTGCTAGGCTCTCTGGGAGACATATTGGCGTCTGATATTAGTGCGGAGTGTCTTTAGACCAGCTCTCATTTAAGAGGTGATATATTTAGGCCTCCACTCTGCAGAGCTTTACAGGGCAGTAAGTTCTGAGTGTTAGGTTCTCTGTGAGACTCCTTGGACACTGGACTGAATAAGAGGGTAATTAGGATTCTTCTCTCCAGATGAGGCCTCTGTTCTTGAGAAGCTATCTCTCTCTCTCTCTCTCTCTCTCTCTCTCTCTCTCTCTCTCTCTCTCTCTCTCTCTCTCTCTCTCGCTCTCTATCTCTACATATAGTGGATGAATGCCACTTATTAAAACATAGTAGGCAGTATATATTATCAATTGAACAGGAGGATGCTAATATTCCATTCTGAACATAATTCCATTCAGAATCTTCACTCACTTCCCGTTATGCTAGGAATCTTCTTCTAGTGCGTAACCATTCCAAAATGAGTCCCAATAATGTGAGCTCATTTTTCAGCTATGAGGGAAAGACTGTTTCATATGATTAGAACCGTACGCTAAAGCAGACACTGGGGTGCAGGTCGCCACTAGATGTCAGGCTGGTTGTGTAAAGAAAACCTTTTCTTTTGGAAAGGTGACACAGAACAGGGCCGCATATTGTTTCTCTCATATCATCATTTCTTTCTTGTCTCTCTGTCGGTCTGTCTGGGTCTCTCACTAGAACATTCTAACAGGCTCGTCAGGGAAAGGAGGATATGTTTCCACTGCCACAAATCATCCCAGATCAACCGCGTCTGGAAACTCAATAACTCCCATAAAGAGAACCAGAATCATGCCTCCCTACAGCTACCTATGCTGCTAAAACAGTCCTGCATTTACAGCCTTTATTAGTGATGTTTGCAAAAGCTAACATTGCTATTATTATTCAGAGTTTGGGTTAGTGATCTAAACTAACCTCTAACCCAAATTAATAAAGGGTAATAAAGACACCAGCTATATATAGCTAAACTCATGCAAATTATTTAGGATAGGAGTTTGTTACGCTCTTATATGATTACACTGGCAATTCTGGCCTGGTGGATGATAAAAAAGAGCAAAAATTATCTCAGACTTGGCCTGCT